>NW_024424452.1:89879190-90133145 GCF_017311325.1 Ursus maritimus
ACCCAGCAGAGGCACCTTGTAGGCACTTAACAGAGCTTCCTCAAATAAATGTCCCAGGAGCCAGAGGAATTTGGGGATGTCACAAGGAGGTTGGCAGATAACAGACAAGAGGATGGTCGAGAGTATTATGGGAGAATGCCATCAATTTCAGACATTAAGTGTCATGATACAAAGGCCCATTGGGATGTGTTAGGAGAAAACCTATTGCCCTCATAAGCACTTACTGGGTGAGACAGACACGTAATTTCACAAGTAAATACATAATTGTAAATCATGATTAAGTATAGTTAAGCCAAAGTAAGGAATATCAGGAAAGCATATAAAGAGGAGGAAGAATTAGAATGGTGGGGTCAGGTGGACGTCCGGAGGGATGTGACATTTGACTTCAGATCAGAATGATCTCTGTAGTCAGCAAGGTGATGAACCTGGAGAAGAGCAGTCAAAGCCAGGGCAGAGCACGTGGGGTGGGGTGGGGTGGGAAGGGAAGGGAAGGGAAGGGAAGGGAAGGGAAGGGAAGGGAAGGGAAGGGACACGTGGGGAAAAGAGCTTGGTGCAATCAGAGAACCGAAAGAAGGCCCATATGGCTCGATTCTAATGAAGCTGTAAGATGAGGCTTGAGAGGCAGGCAGGGCCCAAATTATGCATGACCACAGAAGTCATGTTAATTCAAAGATCTTGAATTTATTCTCAGAGCAATGCAAGACAACTGAAGAATTTGAAGCAGAGAAAAACAATGTCAGGTTGGGGTTTTGGTTTCTGTGCATGCACCACATATGTTGACAAAAGTCCTGAGAGTGCAGAGACAAGAACAGGACTTCAACTTTTATTTATTTTTGTTAGGCTGCTACTAATATTTATGGAATGGCACTGGGGTCCTCCCTTGGTCCCGTGGACCTTGGAGGAATGACAAGGAAAGGGCGGCTTTCAGGGCGCCTGGGTGGCTCAGTGGTTAAGCATCTGCCTTCGGCTCAGGGCGTGATCCCAGCGTTCTGGGATCAAGCCCCACATCAGGCTCCTCCGCTATGAGCCTGCTTCTTCCTCTCCCACTCCCCCTGCTTGTGTTCCCTCTCTCGCTGGCTGTCTCTCTGTCAAATAAATAAATAAAATTAAAAAAAATAAAGGGTGGGTTTCGATGATGGGCAGGTTAGCAGGGCTGCCTCACTTCATTGTCATCAGTGTATTCTGGTGTATTCGAATTTACAGGCTATGGGCTGTCAGCAATGTGGTTACTTTTATAAACTCAAAATCTTTACATAGAATTTCTGTAGTACTGAGTAATAAGATGGGATGTAACCATGAAAATCTTACACATGGACATACAGTTGCCTCATGGTATAACACTTAAAGATCACCTATGCATTTTTCTTTCTTAAAATTTGACGAGCCACTCTGGGATGACCAGTGTTTCTAGTGGATGTCACAGGGCAGATATTTTGAAATCAACCCATGTACTCTACCCCTTTAAGGGATATAGGATATATATAAAATATAAAAATATTTAAAATTCTTTAAATATGTACAATGGAAGAAGAATTTTTTTTTAAAGCTTTATTTATTTTAGAGAGAGAGAAAGAGAGGGCACATGAGCAGGGTAAAGGGCAGAAGGGGAGGGAGAGGGAAAGGGAAAGAATCCCAAGCAGATTCCCCACTGAGTGCGAGCCCCATATGGGGCTCAGAGTTCTATCTCACACCCCTGAGATCATGACCTGAACAGAAACCAAGAGTTGGGCACTTAACCGACAGAGCCACCCAGGTGGCTCCCAGGAGAGTTTTTAAAAAATAGGTGTTTAGAAATGTCATCATTGTTATATGGGATGCCACTTATCAAATCACGTGTCTTAATACTTCAGTAAACTTGGAAGGTCTTTACAAGCTGTTGAAAAGTCTTCCAAACAAAGCATTTCAGTGGATATTCAACATGGACTAGCCTTAAAAATAGCCATCTTTACTGATGTTAAATGGTTATTTCCTAGCTCAAGAAAGCACAATCTGTGAAACGACACAGAAAAGTGAGTAGTGTTCAACAGGCAAAATAAAAAAAAGTCCTCCTTTCATTTGGATCTGTCTATATGAATTAGCTTTTCCAGACACAACAGCCATTAAATCAAGAACCAAAATAAACTGCACTGTGAAGTAGAATTGGAAATTACTATAATGTGGTGTTAAATCCAAGATCTCAAAAAGTAATGGAACATTTAAATTGTACTATTCTCATTATTAATAATTTTTAGTGAAAGCAAATTTTTTTTTATTATCAGTGAACACAAAGCATTTTTAAATGGCTTCATTTTCATTTTTTAACATTTCTACCTTTGCATGTGTCTTAAATAATATCTAATATATTGGTACAGGAACATGGTAGTACGTATACGTAACTTATAAATAAACATGCACACAGTAGAGGCACACGCTCGATTTTTTTTTTCTTTCAAATAATGACTCATGATAAAACTTTTGGAGACCACTGGAGAAAGGAAATGGATCACTGGGAGATGGTGAGGGAAGGCAGATATCTAGGTAGGATGCTGCGGTGGGGGTTCAGGCAGGCTAATGTGGTCACTTTGGAGCTAAAGAGACAGAGAGAAGAGGGAAGCACTGATGTGCTTTGATGATATATCCCTAGCAGTTGTGATGTATGAGCCATGGCGGTGGGAAATAATAAAGTATCCAGAGTGACTGAAAAGACTTTGGCATGAGCAAAAGAATAGGTTTTAAGTAAGATCTAGTGTGAACTGGAACATGAGAGACGACGGATATTTTGGGGACTGGGGATATCACAATCCCATGTGGGTCATGTTAAATTTGAGATGGTAAAATAGGTAGTTAATTAATCATAAAGTATCCCTTGGACTGCAGCTCCTTCCACCATATTGGGGGAATTCCAACCTCCTTGAATGACTCACTGAGCACACCAGCCTCGCCAACATCTACCTCCACCATTTCCAGCTCTGTAACCTTTGCTGCTGGTGAGCACCCATTCACCTGTCCCTTTCCTGGACCTCATCTCTGACCATAATTCCAATCTCTCTAGATATTTACTCTCTGACCATCATTATTCTAAACTGTGACTCCCCTGAGCCTCATAGACTCTTGGTCCATTAACGTCTTAGCCCATTAGTCCCCCTCGACTCCTCCTTATACTCTCCCACCACCACCCCAAATCCCCTCAAACAATATTCGTGTACATACTTTGATAGCCATGTATTGTACTGTGGCTACTGGGTTTTTTTTGTCATGTTTCCTACTGGACACTGGTCATTGAAGCCTGAGAGAGTGTCCAACTGTGTCATCGTTTTATTTCCAGATCCAATCTTTGCCTGAAGCACAGTGGCTGCCCCAGAGAGCTTTAAAAAACGAAACAGTGCAGAGAGTATTAATTGCTTTTTCTTTAAGCTATTTATCCTCAATTTATGAAAATATTTAAATCACACATATCAGTCTTATTCAGTAGGTAAGCTGAAGGTGATTGTTTTAAAATTTAAACCCATTAAATTAATTTTGAATGTAAGAACATTGGAAATTTTATTCCAAGCAGTGCCAGATATGTATTTTTTCCTATGAATAGTCAAAGGAAAAAGTTATTTAGGTTTCTGGGGTAAACCAGTCTCTAATCAGGTATATTACCAGAATCACTTTCAGTGTAAGTTATAGGTGAATGGCTGGAGAGTTACAGAGCGTGAAAAAGAAGATGAGACTTCAGTATCGTGAAGGCCATACAGGAAAGACCCACAGCTAACACCATCCTCAATGGGGAAAAACTGAGGGATTTCCCTTTATGGTCAGTAACAAGACAGCCATGTCCACCATCACCACTGCTATTCAGCATAGCACTGGAAGTCCCAGCCTCAGCAATCAGAAAACAGAAAGAAATAAAAGGCATCCAAACCAGTAAGGAAGAAGTCAAACTTTCACTGTTCATAGATGACATGATACTCTATGTAGAAAACCTGAAAGAATCCACCAAAAAACTGCTAGAACTGATATACAAATTCAGTAAAGCTGCAGGATAGAAAATCAACATACAGATATCTGCTGAATTTCTGTACACCAATAATGAAGCAGCAGAAAGAAAAATCAAGGAATCAATCCCATTTACAATTGCACCAAAACCCATAAGATACCTAGAAATAAACCTAACCAAAAAGGTAGAAGATTTGCACTCTGAAAACTACAGAACACTTATGAAAGAAATTGAAGATGACATAAAGAAATGGAAAAATATTCCATGCTCATGGATTAGAAGAACAAATATTATTAAAATGTCTATACTACCCAAAGCAATCTACACATTTAAATCCCTATCAAAATACCAACAACATTTTTCACAGAGCTAGGACAAACCATCCTAAAATTTGTATAGAACCACAAAAGACCCTGAACAGCCAAAGTAATCTTGAAAAAGAAAAGCAAAGCTGGAGATATCGCAATTCTGGACTTCGAGTTATAAAGTTACAGTAATAAAAACAGTACGGTACTGACACAAAAACAGACCCATAGATCAGTGGAACAGAAGAGAAGACCCAGGAATGGACTCACAACAATATGGCCAACTAATCTTCAACAAAGCAGGAAAGAATATCCAAGGGAAAAAAGACAGTCTCTTCAACAAATGGTGTTGGGAAAACTGGACAGCTACATGCAGAAGAATGAAACTAGACCACTTCCTTACACCATACACAAAAATAAATTCAGAATGGATGAAAGACCTAAATATCAGACAGGAAACCATCAAAATCCTAGAGGAGAACACAGGCAGCAACCTCTTTGATATGGGCCATAGCAACTTCTTACTGGATATGTCTCCAGAAGCAAGGGCAACAAAAGCAAAACTGAACTATTGGGACTTGATCAAGATCAAAAGCTGCTTCTGCACAGCAAAGGAAACATCAACAAAACTAAAAGGCAGCCTACGGGATGGGAGAAGATATTTGAAATGACATATCTGGTAAAGAGCTAGTATCCGAAATTTATAAAGAACTTATCAAACTCAACACCCAAACAAATAATCCAGTTAAGAAATAGGGAGAAGACATGAATAGACATTTTTCCAAAGAAGACATACAGATGGCCAACAGACACATGAAAAGATTCTCAACATCATTCATTATGAGGGAAATACAAATCAAAAGTGCAATGAGGTATCACCTCACACCTGTCAGAATGGGGAAAATTAACAACACAGGAAACAACAGACGTTGGTGAAGCTGCAGAGAAAGGGGAACCCTCTTACACTGCTGGTGGGAATATAAATTGGTGCAGCCATTCTAGAAAACAGTATGGAGGTTCTGCAAAAAGTTAAAAATAGAACTACACTATGACCCAGCAATTGCACAAATTAGCTCTACAGAATGCTGTTCACTGCGCAGGGCATGCTCTGTCTTACAAGCATGACACCGTATTTCAGTTGATGCAGCCAAACCGTAATGAGGCTACATAAGAAACAGGAGGAACAGACAGAACATAAAAGAAAAGGCAATGGAAATATTGAGGGCATGACAAAAAGGCGTGGCGAGCCTCTCATCCCAGAAGAGTGCAGGGGCTCACCCTGAGTATTGTGCATAGAGATCAGAAGTCTGTCAGCCTGTCCCCCCTGGCGTATCCACTGATGGCTTACGGATTTAGAATTTAGGGAAAAACAACACCACTGAATGCAAAAATAAAACATAGGAAGCACTCATTGTGAAAGGAAAGTCGAAGAGCTTGACTTTAATATCTTTTCAACAAATGCTTCTAAAGAGTACATGGTACTTCTAAAGGTAGCACATTGGGCACAAACCCCACTTGCCCGTGGCAGTCAGAGCTGTCCAGAGCATTTACTCGTACTCCATAAAGAGTAAGGAACTCTACCAAGAAAAAATGAAGTGGAACCCATTCTCTTCCACCGCTTATCTCCTGGGGCAGGCTGATTTCAGATACAGCGTGTATGATACCACCTTATGCGTTCAAGAGCACAATTTTTTAAAAAAGATTTTATTTATTTATTTGACAGAGAGAGAGAGACAGCCAGCGAGAGAGGGAACACAAGCAGGGGGAGTGGGAGAGGAAGAAGCAGGCTCCCAGCGGAGGAGCCTGATGCAGGGCTCCATCCCAGAACGCGGAATCATAACCTGAGCCAAAGGCAGACGCTTAATGACTGAGCCACCCAGGTGCCCCTCAAGAGCACAATTTGACCCATTTTTGTTGGTATCCATTTAACAGAGCTGTGTTATAATGGGTCTCTATTATACCTTGGTCTGGTTCTTTTATAAAGCCTGTATTACATCAAGCACTAAAGGGGCAAGGAATATTCAAGAAGGTTGAGAAACAGCAGAGGAAGAGCAACAACAAATCCAAATGCCTCTCCAGGCACCTTGCCAGCATTTGATTTGATATTGACTAAGGAAGCCTTGTTCCATTACCACTGACATTAAACGAAAGCTCAGAGAAGGTGGGGGATGGAACTTTTTGCCTGGGTCTGATCTTAACATCTTGCGGGCTAATAACAGAGCTGTTAAAGGCTTTAATTATTCCCAAGTCCTCCTCTCACTAGCTTCTTACCTGCAGATGTAAAGTTGTTTTCTTGTGCATTTTAAATAATGGAAGTTGGGAACTTCCAGGAAAACTTCCATTTTTCTTTAGTTTAAAAATCTCTTCAAATTGTCAGATTGTCCAACAGGGGACAAGCCATACATATGATTTCTTTGTGAGACAAAATACCCAGCTACCTGAGAGCTTAGTAAAGGCAAGAAAACCATGCTACTCATGGATGCCAAATGTGGACAAATGGGATGCATCTGTAATAGTAAGCAGGGTCAAACAGCAATGACACAGATATCTACATCTCAAGTTGTTTCTGGGTCAGCTGGCAGTGAAATTAGGATGCATGCAAAGACCCACAAATAGACAACAGGAGAAATAGGTTAAACAGAGAACATTCATTAAATATTAAATTCTAGAACTTTGACATTGCCCAAGAACTTTTGGAACATTCTTGGGTTCTGTGATTTCAACCTACAGAACCTACACTTTTGATCATAGGATTTATTTGGCAAGGTAGGGGTTCCTGAAGCAACTTCAGATTTGTATTTCTACATTTCCTCTATTGTAAGGAAGTGTTTTATAAGACCCAGCTTTAACATATGATTATTTAACAGTAACCAACATTTATGATAATGCCGTACTTACACTTATAAAATTGGGGGGACTCTTTTGTAGGTCAATCTGCTTATTTAAATAAGGATCTTTTGGGGTGCCTGGGTGGCACAGCGGTTAAGCGTCTGCCTTCGGCTCAGGGCGTGATCCTGGCGTTATGGGATCGAGCCCCACATCGGGCTCCTCCACTAGGAGCCTGCTTCTTCCTCTCCCACTCCCGCTGCTTGTGTTCCCTCTCTCGCTGGCTGTCTCTATCTCTGTCAAATAAATAAATAAAATCTTTAAAATAAATAAATAAATAAATAAATAAGAAGGATCTTCTGACTTGCCATTTTTTCATTAAGCTTCCTACAGAAACCCATTAATAATGGCATCACCCTTCCACTTCATGCAAAGACTATGCGAATCCTGTGAGCTTTCCCACCGGTCAAATGCAGGGTAACGGAGCCTTTGTCTACCTTGGATATAAAACTCTGTAAAGCATTTTTGAAGCCAGCCTCCATCTTGTCACTTCAGATGAAAGAATGAACATGAAAGGTCATATAGTCCCCAGGTATGGCCGGACTGGCCAAGGAGCAAGTCAGAATGCAGCCCCACTAGCTTACAAGTAGTTAATTCATACTACCCTAAAGATATAATTGCCCAATGTACCTAATGAAATCGCAAACATAAAGAATAAAGATATCTTTTAGATTCCAAGTCTCTTGGGAGGGAAAAGACCTCTTGGGGACCAGGTGAAGCAGCACAAGGACACCTGCTAGCATGACCTCATGGGTCGCCAATCAACGGTGCCCGCCTTCTCAGGAGACCCCTGCCTCAAATTTTGCCTTTAATAACTCTCCCTTGCAAGCCATCAGGGAGTTCAGGACTTTTGAGCATTAGCTCCCCATCTTCTTGGGTGATGCCTAACCAGCAAACAGCCCATCTTTCTCCTCTGCAAAAGCTTGGCGTCAGTGGCTATGACCTGCTGGGCGCTGGGCTGGTGAATGCTGCTTTGGTTTGGTTACATTTTCACTTTTTGATAGGCTTTCCACTACAGGGCATCTCAAAGCCAGGAACACTTTTCTTCCAGTCAACTAGGCCAAATATTTCCCTCTCAAATTATAAAAACTACAAAATATTTTATTTTACATGTAGTCATGAATGAAGCACAAATATAAAATATCTAATTTAGCATGTAAGTGCCAGAAATGGTATCAGTGTTCTGAGGATTTTTTTTTTTTTTAAGAAGGAGAGAGAAAGCATGAGTCAGGGTGGGGGGTGAGGAGTAGGGGGTAGGGGCAGGGGGAGAGAGAGAATCTTAAGCAGGCTCCACACTCAGCCTGGAGCCTGACTCAGGGCTTAATCTCACGACCCTGAGATTATGACCTGAGCCCAAATCAAGAGTCAGATGCTTAACTAACGGAGCCACCCAGGCGCCCCTGTTCTGAGGCTGGTTTAGTGTCTAAAATTGTTGAGGGGAGGAGAGGTGGTACTACTTCCTTCCCACAGCTGCTCGTTCAGAATTCCCAGGTGGATCAAATCGAATCTCAGGTAAACCATTTCCAATAAAGAATATTCTTACTAGTTCTAATGGGAGAAGAAAATCTGTGCTATTTGAAATTAACAACTATTTTGAAGACAACATTTTTGAGCAAAAGTTTTCTAATTAAAAAAACAGACCCTAGGTTATTTAGCATGATGCATTAGAGGTAACTATGTTTTCCAATTAGAGATCTTGGAAAACATACCAATTCCACTTTTAGAACACCATATTAAATCAATTTCATGTTAAGAAAACAATTTCTCTAAGCAGTCTCTTCACTTTATCCAGTACCATTATTATGTGTATTGTTCTCTAGAAATGGGTCAGCTATGCACAAATCTCCCTTCCTGCCTGCATTTTTCTTCACTCATGCATACATTTCACTTTTCAAATAAAATAAGTGACCTTCAGATCAGCAACTTTGCAATTTTACATAGCATAGAAAATTTAAAAATATTAAAGTCTTCTGGAAAAAGTTCCTGGTGCTTAAAATAAAATCAACTGCCTATAAGCAATATTTCACATGGGCAGGGGTGGGAGTGGAGGGTACTCTCGAAGGTAGCCGCAGGGAATAATAAGGACCAATTATTTTTAAATAAAACAACAATAAAGGTATTCAAATTGCCAAGAAGCTTCCTGTCATAACACCATCACATCAGGAATAAAAATGAAATTTTCCTGACATTTGATTGCAGCTAGCGACTAACTTTTGAACTAGCTTCTAGCTTGATGGTATCAAACTTTGTACTTTGTACTGTATCTTACAAAGTAAGATATCTTACAGTCATTGCTCAAGTTTTTAAAATTGAAATATGAATAGTTTTAGTTCATTGAAACTTCTAAGTAACTTATATGTCAAGCTATTTAATCATGAAGTTATTCATCCTTTAAATATTAATTATAATTTATTTGTATCTGTAAGCAATAATAGAATGAATAAAAGTAACCAAAATAAGTACACTTTGGTTCTACTGAAAATGTAAAAAATGAACTAAATTAAAATAGCATTTCTGACTTGACAGGAAAAACTAGCCCATTCCCCTTTTATCACTGAAGAAGTACAAGACACGCATTTATTGAGTGTCTATTATATTCCAAGGATTGCTTTACCTGATTCTGATGAAATAAAAAAAATTCCTTTTCTTATGAACAAGACCTTCTAGGATGACAATCGGGCAATAAACAAAGAAATCTAATCAATGAGTACATCACGTAGAATGTTAGAAGTTGGTAAATATGATGAAAAAATATAGCAAGGCAAGGAGAATCAAGAGTCCTGGGGTAGAGCAGTTTCAATTTTAAAAAGGATGGTCAAGGTGTAGGTCACAAAATGGTATGTGATAAAAAGGTGAATGTTCTCTCCCAAGTCCTGGTTACTGCAGCGGCACTTTTAATGTGTAAAAGGAGAAAGACCACTAAAGCCAAAGATGAAAAAATCATCGAACAAGTTCTTATGTTAAGTGAACCTATCAAGCATTACTGTAATATTGCTTTCTCTTCAATATGTGATGGTACAGGAAAGATCTTGAATGGAGGGGCAGTCTTGCAGGGATTATTTTAAAGGAGTGAAAAGCTATAATATTTGCAATTTTGATTGTTTATTTTAATGGGGAAGACTTTTCTCCCTTAAAGTTGTTTTCAGAATGGCAAGTTGTTTTCATGACTAAACACTGCAGTTGTTTTACAAAAAAAAAAAAAAAAAAAGGCTTGGGGTGCCTGGGTAGCTCAGTCGGTTAAGCCTCCAACTTCGGTTCTGGTCACGATCTCAGGGTCCTGGGATCGAGCCCTGTGTCAGACTCCAAGCTCACTGAGGGTCCTGCGTGAGGATTCTCTCTCCCTCTCCCTCTGCCCCTCCCCTTGCTTGTGCTCACACGTGTATGCGTGCTTTCTCTCTCTCTCTCTCAAACAAATAAATAAAATCTTAAAAAAAAAAAAAGACTTGAAAATATCAGTAAGTTGGGGCGCCTGGGTGGCTCAGTCGTTAAGTGCACATATGCACACACACGTTATCATTCAATGGAAGCCATTCTTTGGGTTCAAATCAAGTTTAGGCAGGAAGAACTAAATTCCTTTACTACAATTAGGGTGCCATCCACTGAACACTACACAAATCACCACACTTTATTGCAAAAGAGGATCAAATAATCCCTGATTAAACTTCAAAGTGGGCCCCCTACTCAGCTCCAACCAACCACAAACAAACATTCTTTTAGGAAGAGCCATCTAAGAAGAGGAACTAAAAACAAATTTATTTTGTTGATCCATCTTTGAAAACACACTTGCTGTGTTCTCAGCAAACACACGCTTGATGTTTTGTAAAATTTGATTGATTTTAGCTCTGAATACAGGCAAGCACAATCCTTTGGTTTGACGAAGAAAGTCCAAAAACAATTTTGAAAGCAAAGTTCATCGTGACCACTTTTCCTAACACAAATTCTCAGAACAGATGCTGGTATCAAAACAGTCAAAAGAGGTAACATTATATCTTGATGCATTAAATCCCCATAATATGCTCTCTAGCGAAAGAAAATAAAATTACTTATAAAGTGCTTTGAGGCAAAAACTATTAAGTTATTTTCCTATTATGTACAAATGAATAGAAAAAAAATTACTCTGAATTTCCATTACGAGATGACATTCTGTGAAATACCTGGAGCAAAAAGAAGTCACAATTTAAAAACAGTGAGGGTTCAATCTAAAAGAGAAAAGAAGAGAAAGGAATCTTCCTGCATGTGTGGTTGTTTTGTTTTTGTCTTTTGTTTTTTTTTTAAGTAACAGTTGAGNTACTCTTTCCCGGTTTAATAAAAGGAAAAATACTTAAAATAAAGTCTACCTCAGTCCATACATCAAGACACCAGAAAATTTGCAGCTCTAATTCAAGAAGAAAATTAAGATCATGCTAATGTGGGTAGATTTAAGGAACATTTAAAGCAGAACCTAGTTTTCAAGTCCATAGAGCATCCAAAATACTTGAAATCCTTGCACTCACTTTTCCCTAGACTTTTCATATGGACTCTGGGTTTGTGATTAAATTCTAGCAATATACATAACCTTAATGTTTTCTCGTTTACCTTTTCTTTTATGTTTACTTTTTATTTCAACCAGATGAGGTGTTTAGAGATATAAGCATTCATAGCATTTCCAAATAATATATGATGATATCTAGGTGATAGTTTTAGTTTTTGTCTTTGCATTCTTTGATTTGGGATAGTAATTTGATACTAATTTCTTCAGAAACCCAGGAGGAAAAGAACAAGCATCTAGTAAGCACTTAGCCACATCCCACTCTCTACCCACTGAATCTTTATAAAGCGGCCTCATAAAGGAGGTTAAATCTCACTTTATAAGAACATGGAGACTCAGACAGATTAGGTATTTTGGTGCAGTTTGGTATAGTTAAGATGGTATTAAACCTCAGTTCTAGGGGCTCCAAAGCCCATGCACTTTTTAGAAATCGTACAAATCATTTCCATTCATTTAAAAGAATGTTAAAACTTTAGATTTCAAGAGATCACTGACTTGTACCACAACACAATCAGTGACCAAATGAAATTCACAAAGCCCTTTGCTATAGCTACATAGTAACAGACTGGCCAGATTTGGGTACTGATTTGTCATGTGTTGATATTACCTACGTAGAAAATAATAATAATTAAAAAATAGCAATAACAATAATACATACCTAACTCTTTTAGGCACTTGGGAGGCAGCATAGCAAAAATAAATAAATAACTAAAAATTAAAAAAAAAAAAGACCGCTTAGCAAAAAGGTTGGGCCACGGCTGTAGTCACGCCATCTGGGTTGATTACTGATTCTACCACTTCCTAGCTTTATAACCTTAAGCAAGTCATCTTCCCTCCCTATGCTTCAGTTTCCTTATTAGCAATTATTATTTAACAACTGAGCACTTTGCCTCATTTATTAAAAAAGAAATAAAGTATATTCTAGAAGAAAAGTACTTCCATTTTTACTACTCTCAAATCCTATTTTGTTTTTAGCATATATTTTGACTGGTAAGAACTTCCTAACACTGGACCTGCAAAAGGTTCATAGAATGCAATATAATCCTGGGATGATCTAGAGACAGAATTTGGGGTCTTGATTCTACAGAAATGGCTGTCCACAAAATTCATTTAGAAATTCAGACACATACTGGTTGGTGTGCAAAAGTTACTGTTGCCTCAAAGCCTAATTTAAGTTTTACATTGTTATTTGTTCTTTTATTTATCTTTATTCTCCTTTCCAAATTCCTATTTACTAATACCAAATAGGTAATAACTTGTCCAGCGGAGGCTGGACCTGGAACGAGAAGGACCTTTCTCCTCGGCACAACCAAGCAGAGTCAAATACAGACCAGCACAGAAACCTCAAAGTCTGGTTACACTGAGCTTTTCCCTACAGCAGTGAGGGACACCTCCCTCCCCACGGGATAGAAAAGAAGGGCCCTTTTTATATGCCTTATTCTAAGTAATACATCGTGATACCACCTGCCTCGATTTTATTTTATTCTTACCCTTTAGCCAAAGAATTACATGCACTGAAATATAAACCTGCGAAGTCTTCTGATCACTGTATATCGCGCCCACAGTCCTGCTTCAGTTATTCCCAACTACTTCAGCATCTCAACAGAGAACAAGAAAAATATGCCGAGAAAAAATCTGAACTGAACAGTAATGCCCCCCCACTCCACCCATGTTGGAAATCAAAGCAAAAACTACAAAGTCTGGTAAGATGTTTGAAGGTTAAAGAAAGGTGGGAAGGGAGGGAGGGTGGGAGGGCGGAGAAGAGAAAGGAAAAAAGTAAAAGCAGGCTATTTTAGGAACTAATCAAAGACTAAGTGCCTTCCTAGTCAAAACTCCTTTTTCCATCTCTAGAAGAGAAGTAAAAGCCAACTTTACAAAGACCAGTTAGGAAATGCACCACCTATGGAATCCTCCCAATAAAGACTTCAGCCTCAAATTAGCACCAACGAAGTTACTCCCAGAACCGAATGCAGCACTCATCATATAGTACTTAGGACGTGTTTTTGAAATGAATGATTTAGGAATGAATTAGATGTTAAATAATCTCCCAGGTGGTCTCCACACCTCCAGTTTCTTCCCGGTCCTGCCAATCTGACACTGCCATTCCACAGCTCACCTCCCACCCCCTCACCGTCCATACTCACCACGTATGCATGCCCAGCAGTACCCAGGATCAGGGCTGCTAACACGGCTCAACCCCACGCAGCACCACGCACACAGCTTTCTGGCTCTTGTGCTCCAAGGGCTCCTATATCCATAAAAAAACCACTGACAGTTGGCCTTGGGAATTGTGCTTGATGTGCCCAAAGAACCATGTTAGAATATAGCCACTGCATGGCACAATCCCAGGAGGCAATGTTTACCCTTTTTTCCCTACAGGGGTGGCACCCCTGGAGCACAACCTCATAGGGAATTCTAGTGACTTCTCTGTTTAATGTTCAATTCCTTTTCTTCCTCACTGTCTTTAGCTAATCTGATCCATCACTTCAATTATCCTGTCTTCAAAACCTCAACTCCTTTGTCCTTCCAACAGACCCTACTGTGAATCAATGTATTTGAATACATCATTTGCTGAATAGTCCTTTAAAGTCTCTGCGTTCCAACCCCGACCCCTTAAATGAAGGTCTTACGCCAGGTTCCATTTTTAGCTCTATTGTTGACTTCCTTGACAAATCTCGATTAGGTGAATTTATCTGTACTCACAACTTACACTGTCATTTATGTGGTGATGACCCCCCCAAACTATTTCTCCAGCTCCCATCCTTCTAACTTTGTTTACACTTAGCCACCTGATATCCAACACATTGTTCCATCGCAACATGTCCAAAATGACATCTTCATTCCTCCCTCAGAAGCTCTCATTTTCCCGAGTTTTGTAATTCCACCCAAAGCCAGAACCATGGATGCCATCCTTCTTTTCTCTTTTCTGCCCAAAGCTAATGGGCTACCAAGTCCTATTCCTTCTGTCCCCCATATAATTTTGAACCCATACCTTCATCTCCATCCCACTGCCACCATAGAGCCTTGATTCTGTGGTACCTGGATTCCTGCACTAATCTCTCCCGAATGACTGCCCTGCATCCAGCTTTGTTTCTAATCCCATCTTCCTCGCTGTTGACAAGGTCATTCATTCCACTTACTTACAATCCTTCAATGGCTCCCTAAGGTTTTCAGAACAAAGTCTAACCTGTTTCAAAGGGCATATGAGCCTTTCCTAGTCAAAGCCCTTCTTCCGTAAGAAATAACAGCAAGTGGTCTGCAGCTACCTTTCCAGGACTCAGGCTGCAAACGCTCTTTAACTGCCCAACCTGGACAGGAAAAAGGGCTGCCAAATCCCAGTTCTTTCACAGAAGGGAGGCCTCACTGTCCCGAAAGAGGTTTGGGAAAGACCAAATGCTGCCACCAGATATGCAGCAGAAGAAAACCATCTTCCTCCATATTCTCAGGTCCCCTGGGGCAAACTAGTTCCAGGCACAGTCTTGCAAGCCTTCTGGCACCACAGCTTCCCAACCAAAGGCAGTTTTCTGACTATGACGTAAGGCCAACCTGCTAACATGAGCACCTCCCTTAGCACGAACTCCACTGGAGAGTAATACAACACAGGGTGTTAGTAAAGACGTGATGCTTGGCTGTCCACTCACTGTGGCCAGCTGCAGCCCACGTGGTCAGACAACACTGGCATGCTGGGGAGGGAGGCCGTGAGGGTGTTCGTCTCCCATACGGACAGGAACACTCCAGACACGGGAACGTATACACCAATCAATACAGGAACTATGCAGAAATCACAGGCTTTTCAAACGCAAGGCCTGTAAACAGTAGAAAACGATGCATAATAAGGAGGCACTATTCTGTGCTTGCTTCAAAATTTCCCTTCTGACTTTTGTGGTCACATCTTCTTTTTATTACACCTGTCTCAGATAGTGGTTTTATTGTATTATCCAGAATACCTAAGTAATCTTTATTTTCTAAATGGAAACATCATTTCCTCAGAAGAGGGTACACGGCTTAATAGGAAGAGATAATTAGTCATACCAATTCCTCTCGTTGAACATGTGCCTACTCTCCATTAAACTTTTAAAAATAATGAGACAAATAAACACTTTTACAGAAACTCATGTGTCTCCATGGAAAAAGGATTGAGGTCATTATTTCCCTTGAGGAATGCAGATCAACTATAATTATATGTGACATTTTGAAACAATGCAGTGTTGTTTCAACTAAACCATTTCTTGTGCAAATATTTCAGGTGGATTAGCTATACCAACATATTTTATTTCAGCATGTTCGAAGACGATTTTTCCTTATTTCTAACAATATTTTTATTAAAATTAGTCCTCATTGGAAACAAAATATACCTTAGCATTAAAATAACCCAGAAATAAGGCCACATATGATTAGGTGTATATATTTATACTCAGCTGATATGGTTTAAGAACACATGTTTTTAAATTCATAACCGGTATTATTAGGCAAAATATTTCATTCAGGGAAAACGTGTTTTAATATTATCACTTGCAAATTTAATGCTATATATTATTTTGTATATTCTATATTACATTTTTAATAGAATTTCAAGTTATCAAAAATACGTAGCATTTTTATTCATCAAGACTGAAAACTAGATAGAAGCTTGTTGCTTCTGAACATGGAGGAGGTTTGTAAAGGTTGCAGTATCCGGAATGGTTTAGGGACAGAAGGTAAGGAATATGCAGTGAACAGTCACCCGGCATGCACGGTCCATCAACTAGAATGTATTTAGTTGTATTTTATTTAATTATGCCCCTTTGTGAATTATTTCAAAATAAAACAATCAAATAATTCTTCCATCACTGTAGACATTTTTGTAGTATTTCTGTTTATAAAAACTTTGTCTCTGATCAACTATAAGTTGTCCCTTTCTTTCTTCACATTCCTCTTTTGAACCTGTAACTCAATTCTGTCATTTCCCTAAACTGCATTATAAATAAATTAGAAAACACACATCTGCTCAAACTGGCGGCTCCATTTTAATTGGCTCAACGGTCCAGAGCAGCTGCAGCCGCAGCTCCAGGAGGGCTCGCGGTAACTTTTGCTCGTGGCCTTTACTCACACGAGCTTTCTACAGACACTGTCACCAGAAACCACATGTGACTCTGAAGGTTGGGGAAAGCTCAATGACTAATAGTAAGAAGAAAAAAATGTTTACTGCTTTTCAGGGTTTAAAAGCATGAAAACACAGCGAGGTGGATCTCATACTTCTGTTTGAGAATCATGAAGATCGCGCATAGAAAGGCACATGAACTTGTTTTTCATGGTAAATAAGGCAGGTAATGTAGAAATTTCATTTTATTTCAAAGGATGGTGTTATGGCCCAAAATGTGTCCCCTAAAGATGCGTAAGTTGAAGCCCTAAACGCCCAATTTGACTGTCTTTGGAGATGGGCCTTTAAGGAGGTAATTAAGGTTAAATGTGGTCATAAGGGTGCATCCCTGAGTCGAAAGGGCTGATTGATGTCCTTACAAGAAGAGGAAGAGCCACCATAATTCTCTCTCCAGGCAGGTGCACAGAGAAAAGGCCACGTAAAGACACGGGGAGAAGGCAGGATCCATAAGCTGAGGAGAGAGATCTGACCAGAAACCAGCCCTGCCGGCACCTTGACTATGAACTTCCAGCCTCCAGAACTGTGAGAAAATAAATGGCTGTTGTTTAAGCCCCTCAGTCAATGGTATTCTGTTATGGCAGCCTGAGCAGACTGAGGTGGGTTGTTATCTGATTACTGTGGAGAAGAGTGTTAATGCTTTCTACCAGCCAGTCCTATCACAGAAAGCACTGCTTTTTAATAGCACAGGTTTTAAACTTTGATCAAATGATCTTTACCAGGGTCATAAAAATAAAATTTCCCGCTGTTCTTAGTGGCTTTCACACTTTTTGACTGTGATCCACAATATTCTTAGTATTTATATATATGTATGTATGTGTATAACACATAGAGTATTTATAATATGGGTAGGTGTCTTTCACAAAACTTTTCCTATCTAACTGTAGAAGATATGTGCTGTTCAATTCTATTTTATTTGCAAAATAAATGCTTGTCAGAATCAGGCCCATAAATACAGAGAACAAACTGGGGGTTGCCAGAGGGAAGGGGGGCAAGGACATGGGCACAATGGGGGAAGGGGAGTGGGAGGTACAGGCTTCTAGCTATGAAATGCGTAAGTCCACAGGGATAAAAGGTACACCATAGGGAATCTAGTCAATAATATTGTAGTAGCGTTGTATGGTGGCAAAGAGTAGCTACACTTGTATAGAAATGTTAAATCACTATGCTATACACCCGAATCTAATGTAACATTGTGTGTCAACTATACACAAATTTCAAAAGTTAATTAAAAAATAAACACCTGTGTATGGTTTTAAAATCCATTTAAAAGCCAGTTTATAGCTAGATGTTTGAGTTTTCTTTTTAGCTATGTTATCCAAAACATTTCCTTGTTACAATTTTCTTTCTTCCCTTAGCATTTCAAGATCCTTAAAAGTACACCAAAGTTAAAACAATTACAATATTCTCTCTCTCTCTCTCTCTCTCTCTCTCTCTCTCTCTCACACACACACACACACACACACACGTCTAACTAAGATGGAGGTGAATCATTTGGGGTCCTGTTCAAGCAGAACTTTTCACATGATTTAAACCAGACTATTAAGCACATTGTCTTGCTGATTTGTTTTATTATAAAAGATTTTGGTTTTATGGTGCAACTAAGATATAGATTAATGCATACAGACTATGTGAATTCCTAATTGAGAAATATGATACCCGTGAAGGCAAGTGCTGGACAATTCACGTTCTAATTACTAAGGCACCTCGGGTACTGATAAATTCTATGACTGGATGAGTTTCAAAGAAAGTATTTATTTGTAGAGAGAAGCTAATTTTATCATTTCCTATGTTATTCTATTTCTTTCGGGTTTATGTTTAAAAAACCATGCTTGCTGTGTCAAAGATTTTGACACCGGTGTCCCCTGGCATATGAACACCACCAGATAATGAAATGGAGGGATAATTAGAGGAAGACAATAGGTATAAATAGTGCAGATTTGTTCTCTGAAAAAATTGGTAAAGTTGGCTAACACCAAGAAACCAAAAATACAGAATTCATCATAAAACACTAATCGGTCACACTTAACTGATAATACTTCTGGGCCTGTAAATATGAAATCCAAATGTAGTTTCCAAAGCATAAAATTTCGAGAACAAGATTGAAATTTTAAATTTTCCGAAACGTCATGGGTCAAAATTCTAATGTTCATTTCTATATGTATAGTTATATAAAATGGGTAAAACAGTATGTTTTTGAACACCTGAAATCTGTACCCAGGGAACTTGGCCATAATGCATACAGCTTTGGGCACATATGTATACATACTTGTGTGTACACGCACACATGTATAGGGACATAAGAAAGAAGGAAATAATTCAATATAGTAAAAAAAATTCAATATTATATGATCCATTCACTTTTCTATGTTATTGACATTCTGACATAAGTATTTTCTATTGTATTTCTCTTTACGGAATAACATTTACCTTGTGCCCTTAAGGAAAAAAAAAAAAAAAAGAAATGAAACAGAAGAAAAAGGAAGAAGAAATAGGAAAATATTTTAAATTACATCTTTTTTCATTATAAATTAGCCTCAGCACCTAGTACATAGGGATGTTTAGCAAGTATCTGTTAACTGAATTACACTTAACATAGAGTAAATTCGCACCAAACATAAATATTAAAAATCTTAAATAACATGTATTTTAAAAAATAAATGTCAGAAAGATGAAAAATAACTTTTACTGAATTAGCTAAATAGGAGTGTTTTTTGCACACTCCTTAATTCTTACCTCTTCCTTTGTCTTTTTTGATATCACTCGGAGCCAGTCTCCAATCATACTCAGGACAGCAGCAAAGTAAGCAAGCCCCACGAGGATCCAAAACCATACGACAGGCTTATAGAAGTCCAGATACTCAATATCGGATCCACCTGGGTAGGAAAATAAAGCAGAACAAAATAACTTCATATTCATGTGAAAGTGAACCATACGGATATTTGCTAAAACTATCAACTGAATTGTGGCTTACACAACAGAAATCTTGTCAATTGATGCACATTATTTTCTTCATATGGGATTCTTTCCTGTCCTTACCTATTTTTCAAGGACCAGTCATTAGGCTCTTTTTTTTTTTTTTCAAGTTTTTATTTTAATTCCAGTTAGTTAACATCCAAGTGTTACATTCAGTCAACTAGGTTCTTCTTAATGAGATCTTTCATTACATCTCCAGGTCATAACGATTTTCCTTTGCTCTAGGTCTCTTTTCTGTTTATTATAATCTGCCTCAACTAGTCTAGTGCTTAAGTATTCCACGTGTACTAGTTTCTCTTTCCACCTCTACTATAACAAGTAGAAGACAGAAATGACACTTTTTTGGGTGTGCATTTAACTTAACACATTTACATTACTGCCAATCAATTCATTACCCAATTAAAAGTCAGCCCAGACAGAAAGTGGTTCTTATTCTAAAATCACCAATACAATGGACTGATAACAAATGCCTGAGACAATGCCTTGGTGGGCTAATCAAACAAACTAATTTGCAGATGATGCTGCCATTCATTATTCTCTGACTTTTCAGAGGAATTCCCACATATGTCACATATTTAAATCCTTGGCTCTCAAGAAAAAATTAGCAAAGGAGCTCTTCTGCTTTACTCTAACCTTTGTTGCTTCTCCATCCATTTGATGCAGAAACTTCACATATGAGAATCTGACTACATTTCAACACATCTCTTCTTCAGCACATATTAATGGGGCACTTAGTAATTCCCAAACACTGCAACAGTCACTTCTCTTTGGAAGAGAGAGAAACAAGTCTCTCTCTTGAGAAATTCATAATTTACCCTGAGAAAGCCTCACACAGATAATTATTCATAATGGGGTAGATCAAGTGACAGCAAAAAAAAGAATTAAAAAAAGTACTTATGAGAGGACATGGAAAAAAATGATTTTTTTTTACTTCTGGAAGGTGAAAAGTGAGAAGGAGAAAGGGAGTCTTCAGTAATGAAAATCAAAACAGAGAAAAATTCAGTATAAAAATATATGACATATTCACAGGACTTTTGGTAGCTAAGGCTACATATGGATGTGGGCCAGGGTGTAGATGGGTAGAAAAGAAGAATCTAGAAAAAATGAGTTGTGTCAGTTTGTAAAAACTTGCTCCTGACACAATGGGACATAGGTGAAGTTTATAGGTGATACGTCTTCTACTCATGTTTGACCCTATGCATGGAAAGATCCAGCAGCAGAGAAGAAAGGTTGACAGGAAAGTCCCATGAGAAACTTTTGTTCTGAACTAGCCAAGAGTTTACTGTGCCTGCGTTAGGGCTGGAATGGAAAGAAAAGGCAGTAGAAGTAGCATCATCAAGGAAGGGCTCTAGGATGACCAGTGGCCCTCTGTTGGGAGATGGTACCAGCAACTGAACAGGAAACACAGGCGAAGGAACAGGGAATTAAAAAAAAAAAAAAAAAAAAAAAAGAAGAAGAAGAAGGGCTGGCTGGCTCAGTCAGAAGTACACTGACTCTTGATCTCGGGTTATGAGTTCGAGCCCCACTTTGGGTGCAGAGATTAATAAATAAAATAAACTTTAGAAAAAGTAATTCAAACTGGTACATGGTAGGTTTGAAGTGCTTGAGATACCAGCAGGGGGAGGAACGCAGCAGGATCCTTAAATACAGATCTAACGCGTAACAGGGCAGAGCAGGAGAGAAGGGTTGTAGAAAGAATGACACAGACACGGGATGCTGAGAGGGGTCATGGATGTACTCAATTCACAAAAAATCCAATCCGTACATTTGGAAGAATTGCTAATAAATAGCAAGTATACATTAAAGTCAGACCTAAAATACTAAACGTAACATGACTATAAATTAGACTTTGAGTTGCCTGCAATGACATTTTCAAATATCAAAGGGTCAGAGTAAAAAGAGAACATTTTTCTATCAGGCAAGTAATAGGAATAGATACAGGTTCAGCTTGCTTTTGGGACAAAAAATAATTTTAAAAACACAGTTTCCGAAGTAAATAATGTTACTTTCAAAATACTGTAGAAATTTTACCTTGTATAGAATTTTTAAAAGTATCATTTCTGGGAAGGATTGTGGAGGCCAAATGCATCTCGTGATGGTTAAGACTTGGCCCAGGGGGGAAAGCAGCTCTACAAATTCACAGAAGTGACTTAAGAAGTGTGTGTGGAAACTTGTTATATGATAGGCTCACTAGTGAATTCCATTTTTCAAATGTTTCCATTTCGATGAAACCAAAATGACATTTTTTTCCAAGTACTTTCTCTTTCAAAACCAGAAAATCTTCATCCAAATAGTTGTGACTCACTTAACACATAAATTCACCAACATGTTGATTTTAAAAGTTAGTTCATACAAGATGACTTTTTATAAGTCTTCTTTCTTATAAACAGGATGTCACAGTTTTAAAAGAGTAAATTAGCTTAATCACCGAAAGGTCTATATTTGGGTAAAATGTTCATGCCACAAGTTTCAGTGGATTCTAAGCCTGAGCGTGGGGGTGGGGAATGTTTCCCCTTCTGCACTGCCGCTCTTAGGGTAAAAGAACAGCCGTCAAAGGATTTGGGAAAAACTAATGTGCACAGCAATGTTGTCCAACTACTCACAAGTCCTATTCACTTTCTGATAGCCAAGATTTATGGAATTAATTTCTACCTCATTTCATTCACTTGATCCAAGAATCCAAATTAAAATATCTCTTATATTAAGATAACTCACTTAAAAGGAGCTGTTAGTCTTATTTTTAAATCTGAAAATGTCAACAAAAATCTTTTTGGCAGTTGTAAGCATCAATTTTAATCTAGCTAAATTTGGGAAATCTGACCATGGGTGGGTCTCTCGCTGATTAAGAACCTAGGGTAATTCCTCTGTCCTGACTCACTGCCTGTGCCCCCACCCCCACCTCCACTCGGCTACTCTGTCATTTTCCCCTCCTTCCACAGACTCCTGAGATGCAGCCTGCAGGATGCTACGATCCACTTTCCCCTCCTAGGTTCCTCACCTGGTTGGCAGGATCAGTCACCTCACAGCTGTTTCTTGCTACTGAAAATAAGCACCAAGTCCTTTCCATTTTCAGACCTTTCTAGCTAATCCTTATAGGGGAGCAGACCAGTGGCAATAAAAATAGCAAAGAGGGGTGGAGGTACAAGAGTTTCAGGAATCTTACAAACTGTTCCAAATAGTAATTAAAATAAATCCCTTCCCGCCATTTTTCTCTGGATTTCTCCTTAGTGCTAAAATAAGGAGATCAGTCAGAATCTAATTTGATCTAGCAGATTAAACTTCTAAAAATAAAGCTCAGGAAAGGTTTATTATTATTATTATTACTATTATTATCACTTACGGCATTATTGCTAGGAACCCATTTTAGCAATAGTGGGTTTCCTAAACAGTTGCTTGGAACGATCCCTCTATCTAGAATTAACAAAGCCATCGCCTACCTGGCCCCAAAGAATCACTATTTAGGGGGCAGAACAACCCATGAAGCTATAGCAGGCACATACAAGTTTTTTTGTTTTTGTTTTTTTCTTAAGATTTTATTTATTCGACAGAGAGAGAGACAGCCAGTGAGAGAGGGAACACAAGCAGGCGGAGTGGGAGAGGAAGAAGCAGGCTCCCAGCGGAGGAGCCTGATGTGGGGCTCGATCCCAGAACGCCAGGATCACGCCCTGAGCTGAAGGCAGACACTTAACGACTGCGCCACCCAGGCGCCCCACATCCAAGTTTTTTAAACAAAGGTCCTGCTAGTCCTATTTAGCCCAGTCTATGCTCATGTCAGCTGATTTCCAAAATATTCAAAATCTGACTGAGAGAGAAGAGCGAAAAGTAAGACTTCCTGATTGTCCACCTAAATGAAATCATTCCATCCTAAAGCCCTGGGAGGCAAGTGTTGAGGGTCGTTGTATTCCCACTCCTCACATTTCCTTTGACAGGCCGCTCACTATAGATTTAAGCCACATCTCCGGCTGCCTTTATCAGTAACTAAGCTGGTAACTCAATTGCCATCCCTCTCCTAGTCTGTTCAGAACTCAGGAGTAAACGACCGTTTTTGTATTGGCTCCTAGAAATCCCAACAGTAAGTAGCTCCACTTACAAGAGAAGTCACAGTCTCAGTAGGTAAAAGAGCATGTGTCAGGCCACACAGGAAAGGAGGCAGCAGACTAGAATTCAAACCCAGGGCTCCCTGGCTCCAAAACACAGGCTTTTTCCTCATTGACCAGGTTGTCCACACCCCCAAGATCTCAGCTGCTGTCCTTCCTATCATTTATCCACCAGCCCTTTGTGTCCATACTGCCTGGCAGACCCTTAGCTAGGGCTAGGAACACTAAGTCAGACAAGGTGTGCCTGTTCCCCTCCATCCCCTCAATGGTTATACCTAGAAACCAGGTGGGTCTGAAGGTAAGTACTATTGGATAAGGGACAGATGGGGCTAGGTAGGGAGAGATAGGTAGGGGGCCATGGGATCAGGCTCACAAAATTCAAAATGTGGGAGATGAAAGGAAACCAGAGATAAAGGAACAAACCAGACCGTCCTGTCCTAGGCATCAGAGGTGAGGTCTTGTTATAACAGCTACTTGTGACCAACCAAGAATTACCGGACCCCAAAAAGGGAGTAAGCCATTGAAGGTGTTATCACTAGTCCTTTCTCAATGGTGATATCAATAGAGATGTGAAACAGATTTAAGTTCCCTGGCTAGCTTTCTATAAAAGACCATCTCTAAAAGCCCTTGGTGGCAACGCTGTCGGGCACCTCTCACTCCTGAGAACATTTTTTCTGTATCCTTGCTTAATAAACTTCTTTCGCTTTACTCACTCTCTGTTGTCCGCAAGATTCATTCTTCATCGACTCCGTGAGACAAGAACCTAGCTTTCCCACATCATTTTGGTGCCAAAACCCAGGATCACTCCCATCGAAGGGTCAGTAAAAGTGGACTCATCTTTTCTTTCCTGGGAGAAGTCTCTTCTTTATATGACCCCTTTTAACAAACAACAAAACCAGGCACCTGTCGGCCAGTTAAAGTCCAATAGCACAGCTGTTGGTCTTAAGTCTCAGGTCTTAAGTCTTCCAGATAGGCTTCTGGAGACAGGTTTGGTCAATCCCCCTTTCTCAAAAGAAGGGAATGTTGGCCTAACCCTACCCCGCTCTGCTTTCTGTTCATTGGCTTTTCTTAAACGGCTTTCTCTCACCTCAGGGGCTTTGCCTCAAGTCCTTCCAATCTCGGATGATCAGTATGCCCTTTTAATCAGGGATTCATTTCAGGAAGAGTGTTGCCTAGGTAGACGTAAGACTTTTTCATTTAAAAGTGTCTTTTGTGAGAACTTGGTTCAGGATGGACAGGAAAAGTGCCCAAGGGGTAAGGAGAGAAAGCTTAATTGAAATTGGCTTATAATAGGCCTGACTCTTAAGGCACCATGGGGCTAGGAATGCGAGTGAATTTACAGGACCAAACAGTGAGGGCTCAATCCAGAGAGCTTCAAAGAATGGGGTCATTACAAAGATTCCCTACTTTGTTTAAGGGTCATAGGGAGCACATGTAAGGACTGGCAATCCAGAGCTCTGAACCTGCCCTTTGGTTACCATGGGTGACCTTGGGGTCTCCAAGACACGTAAAAGGATAGAGATCCTGCTCTGGGGGTCACACCCCAGGGAAGCCTAATCTGGAAGCAGCACATGCCTCCCACTAAGAGACCCTAACTGTTTCGCTCACATTCTTAGCCTTCTAAAAATAATATCGAAGTTGGATTTCTGGTGGGGGTGGAGGCGGGGGGGGTAATCCAGAGGAGAAAAGGAGGGTCGGGTGATAGAGAGGTAAGAGTGGCTACTCCTGCCGGCCTGAGCCCTACTCAACCCAAGATGCTAGGCCACTCTTTCACCTTGGGTAGGAAACCATGGGACTCCTTGGTTCACAAGGGAGAGCTGGTATGGCTTCATTGTCACCTCTCCGTAGCACGGACAGGGTAACTCCTACCGGGATCACAAAATGGGAAACAAACCATCCTCTGAGGGGACTTCTTGGGATTGGGTAGTGCAAAATTGGGTAATTTCCCCTCATAAAACTTTTCTAGTGTTTTCTATGGGTTGAACACGGCGGGTTCTTCAAGGCAAGGTAAAATAAGGCATGGCCACAGTGGGATCTATCAGTTAGATCTCTTCTGCAGGAAACAGGGCGAATAGACGGAGGTACCCCAGGTCCACCCAGGCTTTCAGGGCTCTCAATCAGGACCCAGACCTAAGGGCCTCTTGCAGAACGTGTTTGGTGGTAACCAGACCAGTAAGCTCCCTTCTGACATACTGGATAATTGTCTAAATAGGCCTCTAATAAACATAGGTTGCTGGAGGAAACACAGGCCCTCCGTAGCAAAGGGGACACTGACTCTTACTCTCTCTCTCTCACTGTTCCTCCTGACAGATGTGGGGCCTTCTCCCTCACTCATTTCCCAGGTTAATGGCTATAAGTGAAGCCAACTGTGGTTAGTCTACCTCAGGACGGGGACTTTCAGGAATATTCCGAAGCAGCTGACCAAACTCCCTTTGTTTTGGGGAAATTCTCTGTCTTCTCTGGCCCGACATGGACTGCCTATTCCCCCTTGTTGGTGGAAAAACATGGCGTTTACTCATCTGTCCAAGTGGGTGAGCTTCAGAACTGGGGACCCTTTTTCTCTGCCTTCTGGCTGCGCTTGGCCTCTCCTGTCTACCCCTCCTCCCCACCTGTTTCTGCACCACCTTGGGTGTGTTCTGCATGCACTGCTCACGTCAGATTTCCCCACCAGTGTCTCGGGTAAAATTGACAATGGGGAACAAACGGACTGACTTTTAAAAATGGGCCCAGGTGGAACATAACTTGGTATTTAAACTAATTTAAGTTTGTTGGTTTAATTAAAATAGACATGTCTTTAAAGTTATCAACATCAAATATGAAACTTCTATTCCATCAAAATCTATTGAAGGCCAAATAAGTTCATGTTGTCTCTGCTGCAATTTGTTTGCAAAAAGATGACTTAAAATGATGCTTATTTGTCTGTCTCAAAGTTATCATGGGTAATTGTTAAGGTAATTGTTTTCAAAGTCTTTAGTAACCTGAAACTTTAAAAGTTTTGTTAGGATGACAAATGGGATTAAATTCATTGAACGTCTAGGTCTTTCTCAAATAGGATAAGGTACTAAATCATTGATTACTGGAGTACGTTTGTGCTTTTGACTGCTTATTGCTAAGAAACTAAGGATATTTAAGTCTGTTGGTAAGCATGGTCTGTGCATAACTGATTCACAGATTTGCCATCTAAAGGTTTGGTGTGTCAGTTCACAACCGGTTACTACTTAGTTTCTGAAGACTAAGGTTTCTAAGAATGCAAAATTCTGCTAAACGTAATTAAGGCTGATGGGAATAAGGGAAATAACTCTGTATGTAGAAAAGTAGGAGATGTGTACGGAAGATATAAGGAATGGGAATAAATTTTGTTGAAGGCAAAAGAAGGTAATTTTGTCCTAAATGAGACTGTTTGTTTGGAGAGAAATGGCTTGGGACAAAATCTGAATGCAAAGGAAAGTTGTAGAAGGTTTGCGAAGGGTAATTTTTGGAAAGGAATTTTAAATGTGGTCAGGATGGAATAAGATTGAAATTTTAAAGTACACTCATATAAGATTAAAAGTCTGCTTTCTCTCAGTTCAAAAGATGGTTTTCTTGAATTAATTTATCTGCTCTTACAAAAATAAACAGTTGTTTTCTCTTTGCCTGTCCAGAAAAACCAGTTTCTATGTTTTGCCTCTATCAGGTTTTTGGGGCTCCCTAATCCTGTTTAAGCATGTGCTTTAAAACTTTCTACGGTTTACTTTTCCAAGATGGAAACTGTAAATGAAGTCTCTTTAACTCACTAGGCCTTTTATGTGGTGTGTTAAGTTACTCCAGAAGTAACTTATGTTTAACTTATTGTTAAATAATAAGCCTTAGGTTATGTTGTTCGAGTAAATGCTGTAACTATTCTAGAGATGATACGCAGTTCTTCAAGTTTTACTATGTTTTAATCTTTTACCGTATCCACTCTGATTTCTTGTCATTTATAATTGCTCTTACTCTCTTGCAAAAAGAGGTCCATCTTCAAGGAGATTCATATAAAGGATTTTTAGGACAAAGACAGGTATTCGATACCTTTAAGATTAAAACAGAAATGGGTAAGAATATCTAGAACTAAGGCTGAATTCAAACTGAACAAGAATGAGTAACATGGGACTAAATGAACTAGAAGCTGATTATAGTTTTGTGACTCTTCTTTGGAACACTGCTGGTTCTCTAATGTTTGCTTTCCCAGATTAAGGAAACTTTCTCTTAAGATATCTATGACTTACAAAAGTGTGATAAAGTACTCATGTGTAAACAACAGCATTAAAGCATTTAACATTTCTCTCTACCTAAACCCTCTGAAATTCAAAAGGTCTCAATAAGCTTTCTTCCACGATAACACAGTCATTTGCATAAGTCAATAAGAATCTGTTCTTCTTGTAACAGGACACCATTGGAAACATTGGTTATTTTACCAAGGCTTTGACTGGAATGTCAGATTTGAGACAGACATGCATAGACTCAGATATGAGCAAACAGTTCTAAGGAACTAAGATTGGCTTTATGAAACCTGGAGCTATAAAGCCCCTTGGAAATGTTGGCCTGATACCTTGCTTACGGAGTTCCCAGCAGTCTCACCAGGTGAGTAAAGACTGTCACTTCCTGGCAGGTGCAGGAACTCAGGATATATTGGGGACCTCATGAAGAGGAATCTACCCCATCTACAGGGATTGCAGGCATGTCTGATGACAAGCACTTGGGTTGGCTTCTGGCCTGGAGAGGCTACTAAAAGTTCAACCTAGAGATTCCTTATAAAAGTTTCAGCAAAACAGATTCTAAAAGATAACTCTATTTGATCTTTCATTATCATTGCTGAGCTTATGTAAATAATTAGGCCAAGTTTGTTAAAACCAGACTTGTTTTGTAAACATAGTAGTCCCGATTTGGCTACCTCTGATTAAAAATGAGGTGAGGTCTTGTAATAACAGCTACTCATAACCAACCAAGAATTACCGGACCCCAAAAAGGAGGTAAGCCATTGAAGGTGTTATTACTAGTCATTGCTCAATGGTGATATCAATAGAGATGTGAAACAGATTTAAGTTCCCTGGCTAGCTTTCTATAAAAGACCATCCCTAAAAGCCCTTGGTGGCAATGCTGTTGGGACCCCTCACTCCTGAGAGCTTTTTTTTCTGTATCCTTGCTTAATAAACTTGTATCGCTTTACTCACTCTCTTGTCCGCAAGATTCGTTCTTCATCAACTCCGTGAGACAAGAACCTAGCTCTCCCGCTTCACTATTTTATCAGGAGCCTCTGCACCTTGCTTCTGCCCTCATTCCAACAGTTTCTAGTGGTTGGCCCTATTCTGCTCCAAAGAACTTGAGTATGCGATGCCCTCTCCCACTTTTAATTTTCTTTCCCTGAGATGCTTCTGAACTACAGAATATTTATAAGGAAAAAAAAAAAAGAAGATATATTCTGGATTTAAAGAATCCTCTAGCTATTCTGAACTAAAATCATTAATGCCATGCCCCCCTCTGGTTTAAAATATTTGTGTTATAGAATATAGATACAGACATAGAACTTTGTTCTAAAGAAAATGGGCATCGATGAGGGAACAGAAGGCAAGCCGAGGACAAAGCTGAAACTAACACCCCGCAACCCCCTCCCCCCACCATGGGATGTAAGTGACATTCCTCAGGCACTCCTGGCTGCCCTAAAGGACAAAGAAATAGTTAACCTATAGATACCACAATCCTGCAAGATTTAAGTCTCCCTCAGTTTACAAATGTCTTTAGCAGTTTACAAGAACGAAGCATTTCTATCAATAACCTAGCTTCCGGAAGGGAATGTAGATACAATTAAATGTCCTTATAATCTGCAGCCTCCAGGAAGTTCCCAACCATCTTAATGTTAATGCCTTGCTAGAGGGAAAAACAACCTTAACTTGATATTCGCCTCTGGTATCCTGCGAATCTTCTTTAACATATGAAACTATTTTCTCAACCTCCTTTTTTCCTCACCTTCCCCAACCCCATGGTATATAACAGCCACCTCTCACAACCCTGGGGCAGCAGCCCTTTCTGCCCACGGGTCCTGTCCCCGTGTTTTAATAAACCACCAATTTTGCACCAAAGATGCCTCAAGAATTTTTTCTTGGTCATCGGCTCTGGACTCCATCCCACTGAACCTCACCTATAGTCCACAACCTCATCAGGTATCATTTCTTTATATTGGTCTTTAAGTATTTTAGATATCAAATATTGATTTTTTTGTGTTTAGCTTTACTTTTATTAAATAAAGCTATCCTGCTTTAATATAAAGGGGGGAACTTATTTTCTGCTTTATCATGCTTCTCTTTGTTATAGTAAAGCAATTTAGCTGAATGAAGAGTGTTCTCAGGGCTTCAAGACCTAAGAGGCTCTTTCGTAATGTTGCAAATTCTGCTTTCTTTCTTACAAATGGAAGGTATGACTTCAGTATTAAACCATAGCTCACCTACAAAACCAAACTTCTCATATGCTATTAAGTCAGGAAAAACAAAAGACAAAAATATGGTAACTAAAGCTCTCTAGCATTTGAACCTGTATTTTTGGGATTTTTAATTTCAGCATTCAAGATGTCCATTTCCTGCTAGGTACTTGGTCTAAATTTAGGAAAACAGCCTTTAGAAGAGTAGGAGTTTCATGGTCACAAAGAAAGATCAACACATTGTCACTCACTCACCCTTTACAAGGGTGGAAACCTATAGTATTTAAGATGTGCATAATTGTTATACCTAGAAATGACTGTTAAGAGTCTCAATATAGAGCCATTTGGAGCCTTTTTCATGACAGTTAGTAAAATTTACTGCCTGTCTCACTAAGCCGCAACTATGAATCACTGAAAGTTTTCCTTCTCATTTTTTTCTGCACGTTTCCACAATGCTTCTATATATCCATTTCTGAATCTGAAAAGTTAAATAATTTCTTGGTTTGTCCCCAGATCCTAAGACTTCTGGGCCATTTGGATCAAATCCCATTTAATTAATCATGCAGACACTATCCATTCTCTTGTGAGTTCTCTGAGAGTCACTGGCTGAATCAGGGGGTGGCCAGACTCCGCGGTGTTTTCCTGTATTATAAAACAGAATGACTAGCAGGAAGAGAAGAAAAGTTCCCTGTTGAATTTAATTTTTGCTCCCGGATTTCAAACGTTCTGTCCCAAAGGAAAAGGAGCTAGAGCAGTGATTATCACTAAGTGCTAAACAGACTATCTAATACACGATATGTGTTGGCTAAATATCTGAATAAACAGAAGAATGATGAATACAATACATCTTCCTGGGAGTCACATAAACCGTCCCTTTCTGCTAAAAGCGATTTTTCTGAGACATTGGGGTGGTGGTGGTGGTGGTGACCTCATTAGAGGTGGTGACTTCAGTAGACCTCACTCCTCATCAGCTACTTTTTTTCTTAACTGCTGAATTCCTGGCAAATGTTTACAGTTATTGATCAGTTCAATAACAGCAAGTTTAAGAACTGGCCGCTGACACAGTTGCAAAAGCTTTAGGCAACATCAGAAACTGTTTTCTAGAGGGTCTCTGCTAGAACTGTTTGGAACAAAAAACCTGCCATGATTTTCCAACAGAGATTTATATGTTTTCATGATAAAATTCCCCTCCATTAAGCAAGCTCTAAGCACTCCACCGAATGAGTCATGGTTTCAGTTATAAGGAAAAGCAGTAGTTTGGTCACTAAAAACTTCATTTCCGATAATGACTTTGAAAACATAATTCCAAGAAAGCTTAATGCTTAATATGAGATATACAAATATGTTCTTCCCAAGTTAAAAAAAAATATGATGACAAATGATTATACAACTGCGAAAATTAGAAAATTTAGTAAAGGTAAAAGTAGCAGAAGAATTTTACCTTGTAAAGTCCTAAATTGTATTTTCTGTATAGAGGGGCAGAAGGCACTAAGCATAAAGCCTGATTAACTCAGTCAGCTTTGGTCGGGGAGGAAGACCTTCCTCTGCCCTATGGGCCTTCTAGCTGGACTTAGAATGAAATTGACATGAGACAGATTCAACAGAGGAAAATCAAATTTAATAGGTGTGGGCAGAGAACCCATACAAATATGAAATTCCAAAGACAATGAAGCAACATGAAGCTTTTATGAGCAAGGAGAGGGGTAGGGGTGTGAGGACACAAAGGGGAGGTAGGCCATTACCAGAAAGGTGAGAGAAGATATTTGGAAAAGCAAAGGTTGCTGTATTATGCAGGTAAGTTTCTTAGGTAAAAGGGAGTCTCTGTTAAGCTCTCTTCCTGGTGTAGACTCTCCTTTCCAATGTATTCAGGCAGCTGTGGGGGAGGTAGAGAGCTTTTCCTGCATCTGTTGGGTTTTGATTACTTCTCACTCGAAATAATCCTTGTGCCAAGGTGGCCCATCTTGGGGGCAGCCTGCCCTTGTCCCCTACACCTTCAATAACTACCTGTGAGATATGGAAAATTTTCATCATTCCACTAAATATACTGAATTTTGATGATCCAAATTCCGAGAAGATATATTTGGATGGCTAAATAAATATATGCTCTGATGGAAAATGTATTTTCATAAGATCAACCATGAGGATTTCTTAGAACATCTAAATTTTTGGCTAAAATTTTTGGTTTTTATTAGAATAGGTAAGGGGAGGACACTGCTTTGTGAAACTATAAATTTTCATCCAGCTTTCACTCATTCAAATGATGCCTTATGAACAAACCTGGTTAATGAAAAGGGGTGTTTTTTGAGGACTTTTTTAGGCAGCTTCTAAACAAAATGTGGAAATGTTTTTCTTGGCTTGCATGACCCACTCCTACCCTAAGAGCATATATTAAGGAGATACTAGCCTTGGAAAAGAATTTTAAATTGCATTAAATTTGGTAATTATTTGACTTCTCCCCAGATTTGAAGAATTACCATTAAAAAAAAAAATCATGGACTTGGAAGACTAGTCATAGATGCAAGGCTGAATAAATAGAATTCAACCTGTCACACATTTCCACATAATTAATATCACTGCTTAGCTTTTAATGAAGCGCTGATTCAGCTCTCGGTCTACAAGGTAAGCATGACTTAACAACTTACCACCAGACTTCTCGTCAAATGTAAAACAAAATGGTAAAAGTTAAGACACAGAACACAGGAAATTAACAGTTAATTCTCAAGTATATTTTTTACCATTAACTTTAACTTATCTGTGTACTTTGACTATAAATTACGGGCACTGCTAAAATCAAGTAAATGGACACTTTGCTAAATAATTGACTTTGTCTCTTCTCACCTTTTAGGAAGGGTTACTGTGTGCAAGCACTAGTCTTAGTAATAGGGGTCTGTTCATTCATGTGTAAAGTAAGTGTGGGAGTACCCTGTGGCCTCCTGGGTCCTTTTTAGTTCTAGAACATCCAGAGCTAGTGAAAGAACAAAAAAGTCCCACTAAAACACCTTCCTTGAATAAATATAATTATAAAATTAAAATTTGCCAGGTCTTTTCTTGCAGAAAAACTATTAAGTGCTAAATTCCTACTTTCAGTCACATACACAATGAGACCTGAACACTGTCTGTCTTCGCTAGTGATTTGTAAATGCTTTTGATTCAATATCACAACAGAGAAAAGGTTTTGCACACACAAATTTAAGTGCGTGTTTATTTATGAATTAGAAATCTATTATGCTTGGGGCGCATGGATGGCTCAGACTCTTGATAGTTGCTCAGCTCATGATCTCATGGTGATGAGATTGAGCCCCACGTTAGGCTCTTTGCTGAGTGTGGAGCCTGCTTAGATTCTCTAAGATTCTCTCTTTCCATCTCCCTCTGCCCCTCCTTCCCACTCATTCTCTCTCTCTCAATTTAAAAAAAAAAATCGATTATGCTCTTATATATTGTATCATGAACACTATGACATATAAAGAGGAAAAAGTAAGGAATGAGGCTTAAAAGTACATGGAAACAGGAGTTGTCCTATTTGCCTCCCATGGCAGAAAATATACCTGGTGTGGACTTTCTTGCTTATACACTAGAGACGAGCTGTTTCAGAGTTCTGGTCTAAAACACCACATCTTTCTTTGTTGCTTTTGAAATACTTCTAATAATCACACCAAGATGATAACTTGTATCCTAAACATTTATACAGCCCTTGCTGAAATTTACTTATTTTCCTTTAGTAACATCAGTTTGAAGAGTATGTTCTTTAATTGGTCTTCAGAAGAGTTCAATACCACAAGGTGATTGAACCTTCATCCTATTCAGAGAAGGGCTGGCAGGTGTGAGAAGGGCATCAGATGGTGAGTCGCGTTACAGGAGGTGTATCTTTGTGTTCTTGCGAAATTTACAGCTCAAGAGAAAGGCGAGAAGATTCAAGTTGGAGCAATGCCTCCTGCTTTTCCTTGGCGAAAATACCAAAATTAAGTGAGAATACTATCTGTAGTGACATGGAACTTCAAAGGGGTATGTTCTGCAAAGTAAACAACTGGTATTTCCCTGATGGGAGACTTGCCTTTGCTCAACAGCTGACTTTTGCTGCACAGCCACAAGGTACCCAGAAAAAAAAAACTACGTGTACTCTATTGAATTAAGTGAGGCAATTCTTTTCCCGGATCCTTAAAAAAAGAACTCAAGATTTTTGTTTTTCCAAAGACTCTTGCAAAGAGTACACATGTTCTACCAGCCTTTGCTGCATCTGCCTTATCCACACACTCCTTCCAAAACCGCTCCCTGGGCACAAGGACCTGGTATGTAAGGATTCTTCTCTAATTTATCTTTCTCGGCATTTGTCACTTTAATCCCATCACATTCCTTTGCTAATTTTTAGCAAGGCATATTTCTGGTGCTTTTTATTACTTCCTCTGCAAAATAAAAATAAAATCACAGTAATGGATTTAGCAAGGGGCGCAAAAGAATAAAATCCTAGTAATAATAAAGATGTTTATTAGATGACAGTGTCACACAAATATCATTTTGTGACCATGTTCCCCTGTGGTGCTCTGCCACGACTCTGAAATCGGGGTCCCCACTCATACACACAAGACGTTCTCCCTGAACTGCACTTCTAACAGAGTGGCTATGAAGAGACCCATTTGATCTAACCAGTTTCAAAGTGTGGATCTCTTAAGATTTGTTTAAAAAAAGAAAGGATGGGGCGCCTGGGTGGCTCAGTTGGTTGAGGCTCCAACCCCTGATTTTGGCTCAGGTCGTGATCTGAGGGTCATGAGGGGTTGTGAGATGGAGCCCCTCTCAGGGAGTCTGCCTGAAATTCTCTCTCTCCCTCTCCCTCTGTCCATCCCCCCACTTGTGCACGTGCTCACTCTCTCCCTCTCTCTAAATAAATAAATAAAATCTTTTTTTAAAAAGTATTTTTTTCATCTTCTATGAAACCACAAAGTAAAAATATTTGTTCTTTTTTTTTTAAGCCATTTTATACTGTGGCCACAAATACAACATTATTTTAGGATTCCACCCACTTTTTTTTTTTTAATTTATGATCTTTGTTTTTTTTTGTTTGTTTGTTTTTTTTTTTTTTATGAGACCAGGACACATACTGGACTGACAGAATTTGTTAATTTCTTAAAATAACAGGTGCACTGTATTGTATTACTGAAATCTGGTAGGAGTAGAACTTAAATGTTCTTACCACTGCTCACTCCCTCAAAAGATAAATATGTGAAGGGATGGATATGTTAATGTGTTAATTAACTAGACAGTGGGAATCCTTTTATAATGTTTACTTATATCAAATCACCATGGTGTATGCTTTTAATATCTTATAATTTTATTTTCAATTACATCTCAACAAAGCTGAAAAATAAATAAATAAGCAAATAAAATGTTGCATTACTATTAAAAATTAAAATAACATATGCAATGCAAGGCTGTTGGCCTCAGACTCCTCACGAAATACCTATAAATTCCACAGCTGCTATAAGACCTTATTAATGATATTTATAAAGTGGTGCAAGAGGCCAAGGTTAACATATCAACAAGTCTAAATCTTGTTATCATCTCACTGTGGCTTACTTTCTCCTGCATTAATGCACTTTCCACTTCTACTTAAGCCAATCATATACCTTCACAGGTAGAAAAATGGGTGTTTTAGAGCAGAAGTTTGTCTTCTTATAAAGAGCTACAAATAGAGAGCAGTTCCAAGATGGCGGAGGAGCAGGAGCCCTAAAGTTCATCTGGTCCCAGGAATTCAGCTAGAGAGCTACCAAACCATTCTGAATACCTATGAACGCAACTGGAGAATGAAGAAAAGAGTAGCAGAAACTCTATGAACAGAAAAGCGACTATTTTCTGCAAGGAGGAGAAAACATGGCAGAGGAGTAGGGGACCCCTTTCTCAGCTGGTCCCCTGAGTAGAGCTGGATAGGTACCAGACCATCCTGAAAACCCACAGAATCAGCCTGAGACATAGGAAGATACATCTGGATCTCTACAAACGAACATCTCCAGCACTGAATATTGAGGTACAAAGCGGGGAGCCATGAATTCGCGCACAGATATCAGAAGATAAATGGAAGGGGGAGGGAGCTGATGTGCTTGGGCTCTGGGAAGCAGTAGCCACCTGCACTGGGGAGCAGCCGGACTCGTGGACCGGCACCGGTGGGAGGGCAGACTGAGACCCTGAGCCTGGGAATGCACGTGTGACCAGACTGAAAACCGGAGCTCTGGAGCACTCACTGGAACTGGACTAAAACCGGGAGCTCGGAACTTCATCAAGATAAAAAGCTTCTGCACAGCCCATAAAACAGTCAAAAAAACTAAGAGGCAGCCCACAGAATGGGAGAAGATATTTGCAATTGACACTACAGATAAAAGACCAGTATCCAAGATCTACAAAAAACTCTCAAACTCAATACATGGGAAACAAATAATCAAATCCAAAAATGGGCAGAAGATATGAACAGACACTTTTCCAATGAAGACATACAAATGGCTAACAGACACATGAAAAAATGTTCAACATCACTAGCCATCAGGGAAATTCAAATCAAAACCACATTGAGATACCACCTTACGCCAGTTAGAATGGCAAAAATTGACAAGGCAGGAAACAACAAATGTTGGAGAGGATGTGGAGAAAGGGGATCCCTCTTACCCTGTTGGTGGGAATGCAAGTTGGTACAGCAACTCTGGAAAACAGTGTGGAGGTCCCTTAAAAAGTTAAAAATTGAGCTACCCTATGATCCAGCAATTGCACTACTGGGTATTTACCCCAAAGATACAGATGTACTGAAGAGAAGGGCCATATGCATCCCAATGTTCATAGCAGCATTGTCCACAATAGCTAAATTGTGGAAGGAGCCGAGATGCCCTTCAACAGATGACTGGATTAAGAAGATGTGGTCCATGTATACAATGGAATATTACTCAGCCATCAGAAAGAACGATTACCCAACATTTGCAGCAACATGGACGGGACTGGAGGAGATTATGCTAAGTGAAATAAGTCAAGCAGAGAAAGACAATTATCATATGGTTTCACTCATTTATGGGACATAAGAAGTAGGAAGATCGGTAGGAGAAGGAAGGGAAGAAGAAAGGGGGGGTAAACAGAAGGGGGAATGAACCATGAGAGACTGTGGATTCTGGGAAACAAACTGAGGTCTTCAGAGGGGTGGGGGGTGGGGGAATGGGATAGGCCGGTGATGGGTATTAAGGAGGACACATATTGCATGGTGCACTGGGTGTTATATGCAAATAATGAATCATGGAACTTTGCATCAAAAACTGGGGATGTAGGGGTGCCTGGGTGGCTCAGTTGTTAAGCATCTGCCTTTGGCCTAGGGAAAGCTGGGGGCATCAGAATGCCGGATTTTAAGCTGTACTACAAAGCTGTGATCAAAAAGACAGCATGATACTGGCACAAAAACAGACACATAGACCAATGGAACAGAACAGAGAACCCAGAAATGGACCCTCAGCTCTTTGGGCAACTAATATTTGATAAAGCAGGAAAAAACATCCGGTGGAAAAAAGACAGTCTCTTCAATAAATGGTGCTGGGAAAATTGGACAGCTACATGCAAAAGAATGAAACTTGACCACTCTCTCACACCATACACAAAGATAAACTCCAAATGGATGAAAGACCTCGATGTGAGACAGGAATCCATCAAAATTCTAGAGGAGAATATAGGCAGCAACCTCTCCGACATCGGCCAAAGCAACCTTTTTCATGACACATCCCCAAAGGCAAGAGAAACAAAAGATAAAATGAACTTATGGGACTTCATCAAGATAAAAAGCTTCTGCACAGCCAAGGAAACAGTCAAAAAAACTAAGAGGCAGCCCACGGAATGGGAGAATATATTTGCAAATGACACTACAGATAAAGACTGGTATCCAAGATCTACAAAGAACTTCTCAAACTCAATACACGAGAAACAAATAAACAAATCAAAAAATGGGCAGAAGATATGAACAGACACTTTTCCAATGAAGACATACAAATGGCTAACAGACACATGAAAAAATGTTCAAAATCATTAGCCATCAGGGAAATTCAAATCAAAACCACACTGAGATACCACCTTATGCCAGTTAGAATGGCAAAAATAGACAAGGCAAGAAACAACAATTGTTGGAGAGGATGTGGAGAAAGGGGATCCCTCCTTAGTTGGTGGGAATCAAGTTGTACAGCCACTCTGGAAAGCAGTGTGGAGGTCCCTTAAAAAGTTAAAAATTGAGCTACCCTATGATCCAGCAATTGCACTACTGGGTGTTTACCCCAAAGATACAGACGTAGTGAAGAGAAGGGCCATATGCACCCCAATGTTCATAGCAGCAATGTCCACAATAGCTAAATCGTGGAAGGAGCCGAGATGCCCTTCAACAGATGACTGGATTAAGAAGTTGTGGTCCATATATACAATGGAATATTACTCAGCTATCAGAAAGAACGAATTCTCAACATTTGCTGCAACATGGACGGCACTGGAGGAGATAATGCTAAATGAAATAAGTCAAGCAGAGAAAGACAACTATCATATGATTTCTCTCATCTATGGAACATAAGAACTAGGATGATTGGTAGGGGAAGAAAGGGATAAAGAAAGGAGGGGTAATCAGAAGGGGGAATGAAACATGAGAGACTATGGACTATGAGAAACAAACTGAGGGCCTCAGAGGGGAGGGGGTTGGGGGAATGGGATAGACCGGTGATGGGTAGTAAGGAGGGCATGTATTGCATGGTGCACTGGGTGTTATACGCAACTAATGAATCCTCGAGCTTTACATCGGAAACCGGGGATGTACTGTATGGTGACTAACATAATATAATAAAAAATCATAAAAAAAAAAACAACTGGGGATATACTGTATGTTGACTAATATAACAAAATAAAAATTATATAAAAAAAAGAGCTACAAATATCTGAGATTTTTCTCTCTACACTTTGCTAATTAGAAAACTAGAGGATCTCCAGCAGAGTGATGTATCCCCCCCTTCGGGGGCCTCCATCCAGTCCAGAGCTGTGTGCACAGGATTTTTGACCAAAAGCAAAGCTTCCTGTATGAAAACATGCCCGTCTTCAAGGGGAGTATGGGCTTTGCCAGATTAAACCATAATTAACAAATCAATAGAAACAGATGAACTCTCAGCCTTCTCTGAGATTTTATAGAACTGCGCAAAATATTTTTTCTCTGAAAACATTTAAGAACTTTGGGACAAGAAAGAACAGTGAACAGCTAAAAAGTATAAAAGCTAAATTAGGCTGGTGAGTTTATCCTGCGAAGTTCAAGGGCACATTCCTACTAGAGTGTTTAGCATGTTTTTCTAATACTTGAAATTGGTTTTTCTGAAAAAGAAGGGTTTAGATTTTCAGGAGCTGGTCAAAATGATCCATGATAGAACACCATCACACTTACTTTTACCACCATTATTATAATTTATTTAAAATTGGAATCAGAACAATACTAATAATTGGATAACTGAAATGGTAAAGAGGGAGTTAAAGTAACATGAAGTTAAGACCCAAGAAATACAACAAAAAAGCAAAGTGCAATTGTAATAACGTGTAGAAGAGAAAAATATCAAAAAACATGAGTAAAACGTGTGGATACTGGTTCATGTAAAAAATACTGTCCTGAGAACTTAAAATTAAATGAAGTAAATATCTTAGAGAAAAGAAGGTTTTAAGTAGCTTAGAACATCTTCTAAGTTTGCAGGTGTTTTTAAAACTGAGATATGAAAACACCTAAGTAAAAAGAGCAAAGATAAACTCGAATTTGTCTAACAGTAAAAGAAAAATAAATAAATACATAAAAAATAAAAATTAGAGGCAGATTGTCTGGTTTCTGAAATTAGGGTGGGAATATACGATTCTAAACAAACAGCAACTTAATTTTCTTTCCTAGAATGAAAATAAATGTTCAACTGCACCCTTCTGCTTCCCTCCACTGTCACAGAATGCTTTTTTTTTGTCTCTCTGTTACTGTTACAGATTAAGCGGTCTCCCAAAATTGTATGCTCAAGTCCTAATCCCCAGCACCTCAGAGCATGTGAAGATGTAATTAGTTCATCTGGACTCATACTGGAGTAGAGTGGGCTTTTTGTCCAGTATGATTGGTGTCCGTATAAGAAAAGGGAAATCCAGACACAGTGACAGAGACACAGAGAGAAGGAACGCCATGTGATGTCGTAGCAGGGATGGGAGTAATGGAGCAGGGTGGGCAAGGGCGGATGGCCTCCTCTACACGCTGGAAGAGGCAAGGAGGGATTTCACTTAGAGTGTCAGAGGGACCATGTTCCTACTGTTCCCTTGATTTTTGAAATTCTGCGAGGCAATGAATCTCTCTTGTTTAAAGCCACCCAGTCTGGGGGCACTTTGCCCATGACAGCAGGCCTGGGAAACTAAGACAGACACTGTGTTGTGCTGTGTTAGAAAAGTCTAACTAAAGGGCACGGGTTAGGTGAGTAGGGTCAGTGCCAGGAAAAACTTACCTGCAACATAGTCGCCAAATCCAATGGTTGTTAAAGTGATGACCACGAAATAAATGGCGTCTAGGGCACTCCAGCCTTCTATGTGCTTGAATATGATCGCGGGCAAGGCAACAAAGAGTACACAGCCAAACAGTATAAATATGATCGTCGAGATGATGCGAATCTTGGTCTGACTAACATTCCACTTCTAAGGATGAGAGTGAAGAGAGGAGGAGAGAGAGACACTGATTGAGATTTATTGATTATTGGCATAGTTAGTACACTGTTCTCAGAAAATGAGCAGGTGAGGATGTTATTTTGTTCCCTTTTATAATTAATTTTCAATTATCTTATAAAAATTGGGTATAACACAAAGAACTCAAAACAATCAATGCTAATGATGGTGCTACTTTACTCTTACACAGTTTTACAACAGGCAAAATGCTTTCAAAATAAATTACATTTGCTCTGAGAATACAATTTCAGATGTACATCACTCTTCGTTTACCTGAATTACTTTTGAAATATTTTTATTCTATAGGCATACTACCGATTATGGGCCAAACATAATCTAGAAATACATGAAAATAGACAAAATTGAACCATGGACTAAATAGTTTAATAACTGATAAAATTATTAATTTTATGAAAAATTTCCCCCTCACTCCTGTGTTTTCCTATCATCTTCCAACTGATTAAACTGAAATACTAATAGACTTAAAGTCCACAGTGGATTTCCCTGTGAACCAGATGAATTGTCTCTCTGTTCTATGGCCTTAAACTGTACAACTAAATAAATCAAACATGACACGTAGGCAAGGATGAATCTTCAACACTCTTACACTACAGCTGTCTTTCACCCTCTTCTCTTTTCAAGAATCTCTACAGTATCCCATATTACGTTTGTACATACAGCAGTTTATCTCCAGATCTTCATTTGAGGCTAATCACTGTATATTTTTCATCTGTAACTGGATCTGTCCTATCTGCTATGAAAATTATAGGTCACATCCCCACCATAAAAAAACCATGAGTTTTAGAACTTGAACATTTCCCAGAGATAAAGATCTATGAAACCATAGAATGGAAAGTGAAAAAAAAAAAGTTTCTAGTCTACCATCCTTATCACATATGTGAAATTTAAATGAATTCATGTCTGTAAAGTTCTCGCATTATTGTTTAGTACTAAGCATGGAATCATGACCACTGAATGGATTCACCACAAGGGTACAGGATGTGTTTAAGCACCGACATAGATGCAGCATGGAAAGCATTACCTGGCATCCAGTAAGCACCCCAAAATTTGTTGAATAAAATAAAACAAATGAATAAACAAACAAAAAGCAGAATCAGAACTATAGATACAGAGAACAAACCGAGGGTTACCCAAGGGGAGGGGGAAGGGGGAATTGGGCAAAATGGGTGAAGGGAAGAAGGAGATACAGGCTTCCAGTTATGAAATGAGTAAGTCAAGGGAATAAAAGCACAATGTAGGAAAAACAGTCAATGATATTGTAATAGCAATGCAATGGGGCAAATGGTACCTACACTTGTGGTGAGCATAGCATAATGCATAAGCTTGTCAAATCGCTAAGTTTTGTACACCTGAAACTAATTTAACATTGCGTGTCAACTATACTCAGATTAAAAAAAAAATTAAGCAAAAAAAATTTGTTGAATGGATGAACAATTCAGCATTGCCCTCTTAATTCCCTCTTAATTAATATAAATATAAGATACTTTTAATATCAATATAAGAAAAGTATAATACCCAGAATAGGATGAAACTTGTATTTTAGAATAATCATACCTACACCATTCCAATTGTAGAAATATCTGAGAATGAACTTGGAACTTAAAAACAAAACATAACTAATGCTAAGAAGTGGAACTATAAAGTGAAATACCAATACTCAGTAGTCTTATTTCATCAATAGAATTAAATGTAAAATACTTAATTGAAATGTTTGTGAAAAGATGAAAAGATTATTGAAGAGTAAGTAAAATGTATTTGTAATACTGGTGACGGTAGTAACATATCCTTTATAATCCCACCCACTCATGCAACTATTTTCTTGGTAAGTTTCTTCAGGAATAGAAGCTTGTAATCATAGTGGTATCACTACTATTTTTCATTTACCATTCTAATAAAAGCGTTTTCATTTTACTTATTTTTTTTCTATTGAGTATACTATAGCCATGAACATCTTTGTGTGTATTACTTTTGGTCCTACTGAATCACATCCCTTGGATAAGTTTCTATCAATGACATCACTGAATTAAGTTACATGATCACCTTTATCGTGTTTGCTAAATAGGATGTCCTTCACAAATGAACAAGGTACCAAAGCAAATTTTAAATTAGAAAATATTGTCAGCTATTTACTAGCTATGTTAAGCTTTTACTTATTTATTTATTTATTTTAGATTTTATTTACTTATTTATTTGAGAGAGAAAGAAAGAGTGCATGCACGTAAGTGCGGGGGGAGGCAGCAGGGGAGGGAGAGGAAGAGGGAGAGAATCTTAAGCAGATTCTGTTCTGAGGGAGGAACCCAACTAGGGGCTCCATTTTAGGACCCTGAGATCATGACCTGAGCCGAAACCAAGAGTTGGACGCTTAACTGACTGAGCCACCCAGGCGCCTCAAGCTTTTGCTTATTATCTCTTAACTTTTAAAGTGATGTCTCCATTGTCAGTACCATTATTCACATTATATAAATGACAAAATGGAGATTTCAGGGTAAAATAACTAGCTTAAGAGAATACAGCAAGACAAGACGTCTGGAATTGGAGCTTGGTTTGTCAGATTTCTACTTCATTTCTGCATATTTTTTGGTTTTTCCCATGTATTAATTTACTCATTCAAATTAAGTATGAAAATAACTATGAAGTGAGTTACATGCTAATAAAGGTACATATAAGAGGTTATGGAAAACCCAATAACTTGATTATCTGTACCTGAGACGATAGAAAAGTTTAATTAAAAAAATTAAAAAACATGTGTAGCTAAAATGCTATTATACTTACAATAAACGTATCTTCCACTTTTGCAATTCCTTTTCCAAATATGGTCCCTAGTTGATCACCAACTCCAGCCAACAAAAAACCAAAAAGGGGAATTCCCAGTAAGGCATAGATGATACAGAATATCTTTCCCCCTTCTGTGCGCGGTGAGATATTTCCAAATCCTAAATACAAAAAAAAAAAAAAAATTGTTTTCAGTTGTTTACAAACGAGTAATAGTTTAAAACATATGACCTCGTTAAAAAGAAAACGAAACAAACTGAAAGAGGGCTTGAGCTATTTCCATTTTGACCTCAAACCTTCTGCTTGGGTTCTTCTTTCCAGCCTGGGGCTTGGCGCAGGCAGGAGACGGACACTACCTGCCTGAAACCATACCCGCGCCAGCAAGACCCTGCCCGTAACTGACTCCAAGACAATGATTGGTTGAACTTCCACTGGCTCCCTGTGAAGGCCTACCCGCCTTTGCCCCACGATTTCCTATGTAAACCTGGAAGTATTATTGGCTTTTTTTTTAAATAATAATATTTTTTATTATATTATGTTAGTTACTGTACAGTACATCCCTATTTTTTGATGTAAAGTTCCATGATTCATTAGTTGCGTATAACACCCAGTGCACCATGCAATATTGGCCTTTTGGAGACAGTCTTTGAGACGCTAGTCTGCTGTCTTCCCGGTGTTGACCTCACTGAAATATATTCCTTTCTAGCTTCACCACCACTTGTTTCTCTGCCTTCGGATTTTGTCAGCGGCAAGTGTCTGAGCGCGGTCTGTTTGGGACCCCTGGAGCCAGGTGCTCTCCCCTGTGCCCCAGCTATAAAACCATAGGCCCAAAATGACACCACTTAGGCTGAATCCCCAAACTGGGGATTAACAACTAATCTAATTGCAGTTTCAACTTCACCCAGAAATGTAGTCTCAGTCTTAACCTTAACCAGTCAGGAATTTTCCTATTAGAGGCAAAGTGTCTGCCACATTGGCCCTCTCCATCACCCCCTCCCCCAAAGGAAGATGAGGCGATCTGTCTGAGAAGACCTATTCTTCCCTCTCAGGGAAATCTACCTTGCCCTGAAAATCCTTTTCTTTTTTTCTTGCCCCCACCCTTGTTCTATAAAATTGTTGCGTGTTGTACAATTCCTCTGAGCTCCCCTCTGCTTGCTAGATGGGATGCTGCCTGATTCATGAATCACTTAATAAAGCCAATTAGATTTTCATATTTACTCAGTTAACTTTTGTTTTTTAACAACCTCGAGGGTAATTCAGAAATTCCCCAATATTAAAAGATATTAATCACAGATTTCAACTAGATAAGAATCCTTTTAAAATATATTTTAATACACAATACTTTAATAAGCAAACATTCCAATAATCTACAAAATACAGCTAATGTTCCATTTAAAATAGATGATGAAAACCAAGGGGGTAACACAGCAATAAAGCCAATATTTTCATTAAATTTCCTTCTGTCTCTCTATACTGATAATACTGTAAAATATAGAGCTCTCATTGTCATTTATGGAAAAGAGCATACTGCCTTAATTTAAGAGAATTTAAATATGCTAACGTTATTTAAAGATTAAAGTTTAATATAACAACTTTAAAAATCCTGTTTTCATTCAAGCACATACCAAAAAGTAAAAACTAAAACCTTGAAATTATTAAACTTTTTTAAAGTTCTGAGGATTTAGAAGGTATTTTTGCCACCCCAAGATATGTCTCTTTGGCGCACTGATTATTTTAAGGTGGTTATTTTTAAGAAACTGAGGATACATGAAAAACTTTGAAAACCAAATATAGGAAACCAAATATAGGTCACCCTTTTGCAGGAGACATTTACAAGGTAGAAGGGAAATCTCCATTTGGAAGGGTGCCCTCTCAGTACACCAGGGAGGTGGGGAGGTGAATAAATCTCTAGAAAATGTTATTTGTGGAGAACGCATAGACTGAAATCTGCCTAACAACTTCACTTCTTCGCTGTGCTTTCCCTGCTAACCTCCCAAACTGAGAAGTTGTAGTCACAGCTTTATTCTGGAGGCGGACTGGAAACAGCTACTGTACAAGTTAAGATGAGTGGTTCCATAGAACTTTGATTAATTTACAGGCTTTCGGCCATGGGCTCACTTCTGCTTCTAATTTTGGTGACTTCAGGAAGTTCCCTTAGAAAAATTTTCCTTTTAGAATCCTATGTTTTGCTTGTACCCGGGATGTGGGCTCCTTACTCTGAATTTCATTGTCATCTGAATCCATACACTTCATATCATCCCCAAATCCATTCCTATTATGGTTTCCTCAACACCTTCCCTGCCTTCAACGCACTATGGACTCCCCCTCCCCATTAATTTCATGTTTTCTGTCATCTCAATGCAACTTTTTGGTGAGGGGAGATACGTGCATGTTTATATCAAACAGCTTATAAGATAAATTCATGTTTATATCAGATGGAATTAGATGTCTGGATTTACCAATGTCTTTTAGAATGTTAAATACTGATCATCTAATAAAAAGTCCACAGATTTATAGTAAGGTATACAAACATCATGGCTTTCAAAAGCATTTACTTTAAAGTCTAAAATTAACTGATTAAAAGAAAGCGTCTGCCTTCGGCTCAGGTCATGATCCCAGGGTCCTGGGTTTGAGCCCCGCATCAGGCTCCCGGCTCAGCGAGGAGCCTGCTTCTACCTCTCCCTCTCCCTCTGTTCCTCCCCCCTGCTTGTGCTCTCTCTCAAATAAATAAATAAATAAAAATAAAGATAAATACTCTGTAAGAGTTTGGCAATATATTACAGCCCTTCCTGGATTCATGACTCAAGAGATACGTGGCCTTCAGTAAATTATATCCTCATTTGGTAAAGGGTATATTGCTATTATTATCTACTTTGTTGAGTTAGGTATCACAGGAAAGGTGCCCAGGAAATTTTTCCATATATGTGCTCAGTATATGTTAGGTGCTATAATAATAATTATTATAATTACTATTAATCATACTATTGGTAGAAGTAAAGATTAGCAGATCAATGTATTTAGCCTGGTCAGTACGCAAACTATTTAACAGATAGATTAATGGGGTCATGATTACACAGTGCTTTCCACTATGTTCTATCAAATTGTGGATGCCATTCTTTAGACCGAGCACTGGTAAAATAGCATGCATAGAGGAAAGCAACTTTTCACATATGGTGTCTACACATTTAACTCATTTGCCTCCCATCTGTTCTTACCTACTAATGCCTTGGAGTGCTGAACACCACAGCACCATGTGCAAAGGATACATCCAAGGCAGGTGGGAAAAGGGCCCAGAAATCTTGTATGAAGGTAATTTTAAGGGAAAACTTTAAAGTTGAACTATTTGGGACAGTGCACCATTTCTGAATGCTATCCAAGAATGGAACTCAACAATCCCAGCCCTGTCTTGTATTCTTAACATCAATAACCAGAGTCGCAAGAACAAGAAGGCTATGCTAAGTCAGCAGGGTGGACTCTTTTGACATAGGTTCTTTGATTATTCCAGACCGTCCTGCTAAGATCCAACAATGTTCTTTATTGCCTCTCCAGATGAATAACGACGTGGTCTGAGGTAGGGCTCAATTCTGAGTCAACCTATTCCATCCCATTTTCTCTTTTTGATTAAGAGGACAAAGGTCTCCAGAATTATATCCATAAGAAGTAACCTACCACCAGGAAGGACCAGAGATGAAAAATAAGGTACACTGTTAGTGAGCCCTCTTGCTCAACTGTAGACTCCAACAGTTAGAACCAGAAATAGAACCAGAAATAGACAAGACAGCTTAACTCATGCTCTAACTAAAATCCATTGTGCTTAGTTCTTACCACACTTTTTAAACATTCCAACCACCAGACCACAAAGCAATGATAGCAATGGAATGCCTAGAAGACTTCACCCACAAGTCCCCTTCCCTGCCCATGACCATGGGCTGAACACCTACTGACCCTCACCCATGATCACACACTCTCTGCCTGCTCTCTTGCACGTAACCCCCTGCCCCTAATCTTTCCTTATAAAACTCTAGGTGTCCATCTTACTGTGGAGAGGTCAGTTGTTACGACTTGAACTTGCCACCTCCTCTGGCTGCCGGCACCTGAAATAAATTTCTGCCTTTCTCTTTTCCAAACCCTCATCTCTTGAGTTATTGGCTTCTCTTATGATGAGTTTATCTGAGTTTGTTGGGTGGCAGTGTTGACAAACCCAGTCAGGAGCTTTGCTTCTGATTTGTCCAGGCCCCTGGGGAGTCCTTGGGACAGAGCAGTGGGCTGGGGCAGCACACCAGAGCTCGCCCATTCATTTCCCGAGTTAGCAGCTGTGATAGATGGAGAGATAATAATACAACTTTTTAAAAAATTCTGACTGTGGCATTGCTATAAATAGGCTCTAATGTTCAAAAAATGAAAGTCTAGCTGTCAGAGAGCTCAATTTGATCTGCTCCACACAAGTTAAAGGGGCATAAGAAACAAAGGCTTCAAGTTTTCATCCATCATCGACTCAGAATCAGCCTGGAGGCCACTGGAACATCTTCAGAAAAGCTGAGAGAGGATTTCCTCAGAAAGCCTGTTTACCTCACCAATGCAATGACCCAAGATCCAAAGAGAATTCGAGATATAAGGAAAGCCAATCTACCTTTCATTGATCAAAAACTTGGAGACCGGTGCCTTGTGGTATCTCCGTATTTCGTTTTTACTACGTCCAAGTCAAGGTTAGCAGAAGAGAGACCAGGGGAGTAGGAATGAAGGATCCTGATATAACTCTTCTCTGAGCGTCTTTCTGTTTTGCCTTCCAAATATGTCTTTAATTATCATTACACTGAGCATTATGAGGAATCTATGCCTCCTAGGTGACATCCCTCATGCACTCACCACTTCTCGTGGACAGACACACAGTGACCCAGCAGTTCTCGGACATAAAGGAAATGCCTACAGCTCCCCAAAATCTCCCTGGGTGAGAGAATGAAATGGCTGTTCAGAGGATGGTTCCTTATGCTTTCTCCCCTCTCTTCCCTGAGTAAAATAAGAGGAGACTTCCCTCCACAGATTTACCACATGTTTTGACCAACCAATGGGCATTGGTTAAATGACTTGGTACTATCAATGGATTTATGAAAGGTATCCATTGATTCTAAGCAGTATGCTAAGCTTTTAAAATAGTAATCCTTGTGATTGTCTGAATTTCCTGACTCTTTTCCTGGTCAGTTAGCAGCATCTTCATTGCCTCAGGGCAAAATGGATTGTTAAAGCAAGAAGAAAAGGGAAAAGAAACAGTATTAAGTTTTGTTTTTCTTTTAAGTCCTAAATTAAGGTGTTCGCAAGCAAAATGTATCCCCTGAGGAGAGCAGAGGTCAGTTTATGGCATAACATATGCAAAATAAGAGAGTAAAAGGAGTGCCTTCCAAAGAGCTTGAGGGAATAGACAAGACTGACCAGGGATGGGGCATCACTTTGGAGGAGGTGGGGTTAGGCAGAAACCAGAGGACAGGACCTTGGGGTGGGGGAGTATACTGGAGCTCACTTGAGAGATCAACTATTAAATCTTCAGGAGTTTTACAAGTCAGCTAACTTCACATTAGTAGCCTGGAATCAGCTATAGGAGGAATATTTATGCCACATAAATTGGCAAGCACTATAATTTAGGGCCACCCCCTCCCGCCGCCTAGTATTTACCAATATGCGACAGAATAAAATACAGTGAAATTTAAGAGACTGTATGTAGTCTGTGCCAGAGATCTGGAGGGAAGCCAGGCTGACGCCTGTGAGCCAACCCTTGATATTTATGTGAGGACATCACTAGAACAGCTATCACTGCTGCTTCACATTCCTCTACGGAAGGGCCTTCCATGGAAAGCTACTATAAGTCCATTGTAAGCACATCATCTAGCAGGAGACCCAAATGTGTCACTCTCATTTGAATAGTCTCAAGTGAACAGGCCGTTTTTCTGGGATCATTTATTACTACTACAAATAAATAACCCCCTCTTCATGCACTGTGCATGCTTGGCAATTATTTAATTATTTGTAAGAGTTCATTTAATGTCTATATTCCCCACTAGACTATGAGTTCCATGAGTGTAGAGGTTGATTTATTATTTATATATATATATTTACAACTATAATTCCAAAACCTTCCTGACTTATTAACTAATGCATAATTGGTAATCAATAAGTATTTCTTCACTGACTGACTGACCCATATATCTAAAAAACTCACAATACTTCAGAAGGAGGCAAAGAAAAAAATTCAGAGAAATAGAATATCTCTGTGTGGGAATTTACAAAGAAAATTAAATTTCTCCCCCACTAATTAATAAATTTACTATCTTTGCAATCAAAGTCTCATAGTTTGTTTTTTTTTTTAATTTTACAACTTAATGATATGATTCTAAAATTCATCTGGAATACAATTAACAATAGTCAATAAATACTTTAAAAGAAGACCAATGTGAGGCAAAGTTTACCTACAAATTAAAAAGATGATCTCTATAGTTTTAATTCTTAAAACTATGTGGCAAACTAATGAATGAAAACAATAGAAAGCATAGAAAAGGACCACAGCACGTAAATGAAAATTTGGTAAATATATTTCAAATCAATATAGAAGGAGTTGATTATTCAGTAAGTAGTGATGGGATAAATAGTAAGCTACTTGGAAATAAATGGTGTCCTTGCCTCACATTATTCACTAAATATTTTTGAGTGGATTAAATCATCAAATATAAAGAAAGTATGACCATAAAATACTACAAAAATAGGGCAGGAGAACAACTTTTTAAGCACAACTTCTAGGACAGAATCATAAAGAAGTTAAAGATAAATATGGGTATGCAAAAAATATAATGATGCCGTATGTCAAAAGAAGAGCATAAACTCTATGCTGAGGCCAAACACTTTTCCAAGAAGCAGTGAAGAGAGAGTCAAACACCTCTGTTGTGGGTCTTCCTAGGGCTCCTCTTGGTCAAAGAGCCAAGCTTTCATTTCATTTGCAGGCCTGAAGTTGGATTGAGTCTACCATGTTTGCATTTGTGATTTGAGGTGTTCTAATTTAGCCTTCCACCACCATTATATAAAACGTGGATTATTAAAGATATATCTGTTATGGGGAAATACAAATATTCGTAATGGTAAGTTGATAAACCCCAAGTACATTTTTGGCTTTGTGTACTTGAGATTTACTGAAAGCCTGTCAACTGGCCAACTTTAACAAACAAGTTCACTTCCATTGAAAAATGTCAGGCTAAAAGTGTAATAAGAATACTTCTGGATAATAGTAATCTTTCTACCCTCTGAGTGAGACTTACTGGTAGTGAGTAACACAGTTAAACTATTTGGACTTGTTGGCTGCAGTGTACATATTCCAGATTTAAGAGTTTTATTTGACTAATAGGTAGTTCATGAAAATCTTTGCTCTTTTAGCCAGCATTCAATGTGGAGACTGTAGTTTATGATTACATTTACTGACAATAGCAATGACAAAAGCAAGAATAATCTGAAATTGCATTTATGTGGCCCCTTCTAGAGTTAAACACATTTAAAAAAATCTAAGTAATTCTGACCAAAAATTTAGGAGGTGAAACTCTATTATTCCAATCCCATGGAGAGAAAATTTAGGTAAGAAAAATACTGCATACTATTACTTTACTCTGACCAATTCTATATCACAAAGCACTAAGTTGTATGCAAAAAAAGAAGAAATCAAATATCACCACAGCAATCAGTATGATTTAATTCTGTTCAATGACAAATTATTCATTAATAACTACATGCCATTCACTGTGCTAGACACCCAGGACAGAAAGATGAGGAAGACACTGCAATTCAGAAAATTCCCAATTGTTAATAAAATCAAATAAATATGCTATCTACCAACTTTAAAAAAAAAAAGATTTTATTTTTAAGTAATCTCTATATTCAACATGGGGCTCGAACCCACAACCCTAAGATCAAGAATTGCACGCTCCACCCATTGAGCCCACCAGCCACACCTACCAACTTTTCTTAAATATTAATGAAGGTACATAAATGGACAAAGACTGGCTACACAAAAAACCAAGGATGGCAGTATGTATATGTGAAATGTCCCCATTAAAACACTGTACTTAAAAAAGTGTGTAGTGGAAGTTTGGTTCCATGTTGACTTTGATCTCTGAAAGGAAGTTAGGTCTGTTCAAACGCTGAATCTACACAACGGCTCTCAATATGCAGCGTTTAAGTACTGATAGTAGAATAGACCCAAGGAGAGTCTGGAAAAACTCCCTGCTGGGACAATAAATGTTAATGTACTATATCAGGAAATTTGGCAAGGACCCCAGGACAAATGAAGAGTGAGGAGTAAAAAAAGAAGGAAAAAGAAGAAGGAATAGAAACCATCCTACTCAACATAAGCCTCTGAATAAGTCCATAACTAAATTAAATGCTAAGAAACACAAACACAAGCAACGCCTGCAGCAGGAATTTGTTCCAAATGAACATAATTTCGGGGGACGGTCCAAACTAAATTTTGAAAGAAGTAGATTGGAATATCCAGAGATTTAAAAAAAATAAAATTTTTATTAAAATTATGCAATAAATAGGTACAAAAATATAGACAGGTAGAAAAGAAAATGGAATAAATAAGAAATCTTGGAAACAAATCATATTAACTATTTTTTATGGAAATAAAATAGATGAAATGGACTGATAATAGGTGAAGAAAGGACTGGTGAATTTGAAGGTGATTCTGAATAATTCACGTAGAACTTGGCACAGAAAGGAAAAGGGATTTAAAATAAAAACATAAAGAAGTATTAAGGGGCAGGGAGGACTAAGAGACCTCAACAATCATATATGAGTTCCTGGAGCAGAAAATGGAAAGACTAGCAAGGAGACAATATTTAAAATATTGTTAGCTGAGAACCCAAGAATTGTGGACTCATATTGAAAGTGCACTCTTAGTGTTAAGTATGATAAATAAATATATACTCATGCCTTGACACATCATAAAGAACCATAGAACATGGAAATAAAGATAAAATCTAAAAAGCTATCAGGGACAGAATTATTTATTTACAAAGGAACAACACATGAGTAATAACAGTCATTGGTAAATAATGGAGTCCTGATATCTTCAAAGTGCTAATAACCATCACCCTGAAATTTTATATTTAGCTCAACTATCAAAGAAGAATGAAGGGTCCTATTTTAGCCTTTGCCAGACATACAAAGTCCAAGAAACCTTACCTCCCCCAGAAAACCCTCACAAAATCACTACCTACATATGCTTGAGCAATTATGTACATCAGAAAGAAGAAAAGGAACCCAGAAGGAAAACATAAGAGAAACAGAAGTGGGCATGGAAGTGGAAAAAAATGTCAGAAAATATAGTCAACTATTAACTGCAAAATATGTGCACATACATGAACATGCACAAAACACTGAAAGTAAATAATGGACAATAATAACAAGATGGATGGGAGAATGGGAAGGTTCAATAAATAAGCAGTTTGGCTAAAATGCTAGAAATATAAAGCAGTAGCCAAAAATGTGTTCAAGAACAATGGTAACCACTATCATCCCATCAAGAGTAGAAAAGTAGTGAAAAAAGGATCAAAGAGGATGACATAAACAAGAAAAAAGTCCAAGTACATAAACAATCACAATTTATGTAAATAGATTAAATACAGAGATTATTAGATTTTCTAAAAATATCACAGATCATATGAAAATAAAGGGATGAAAAAGCATTTTTCAGCAAATTCTTATCCAAAGAAAGTCAACATAACAACATTAATGCCAAACAGAATTTTAAGTCTAAATGTACCCTTAAGGAAAATGAGATTGAAAAATTATTGGACCAGAGGGGGTCTGAGTATAACCTGGAAGGCCTTACAGATATAAGAATGCAGAAAAAGCACTTGATAAAATTGAATACCCATTGTTGATAGAACTTTTAGCAAACCAGAAATGGAATTTTATTAACATGGTTTTAAATTTAAAAACTAATAGCTGACTTATACTTAAGATGAAGCTTGAAAACATTGGCTTTAAGATAAGGATCACGACAAATAGATCATCCTCATGACTTCTCTATTATATTCTGTTGTAGGTCAATGCTACCGACTTTTATTTTTAAAAAAAGATGCAAAATGAGAAAATAAAAGTTGAAGCCATTACTGATTTTTAGATGATATACTTGTCTATATAATAAAGCCAAGAAAAAAAAAAAAGCCACGAAGAAGTTTTCTAGATTCAAAATGAATAAAAACAACAATACAATATATTTATATGTGCTTAGTACGTGCTAGGTACTCTTACAAGCAATTAAACATATTAATTCACTCAATTCTCACAATGAGGTGTAGGTACTAATATTCTCATTTTGCAAATGAGGAAACTGAAGCACAGAGAAGTTAAATCATTTTCCCAAGGATACACAGCTAGTGAAGTGGGAGAGCTGGGAATCAAGCCCAGGTATTTTAGGCCCAGTGTCTGGGCTCTAATCACACATACCACAACACTCCTATACTCCTAGAAAGAACCAATCAGCAAATGTAGTACAAAATCAAAGGATCGTAATAACATTAGCAACAAAGATAGCTAAGAACACATATCATAAATAACATGTAAGTATTTTATGCATAAAATTACCCAAAAAGTTGTAAAATAAATGACATAAAAAGAAACCTGAAGAGACGAAGAGATATATGTGTTAATTTTATGCTAAATACAATAGATATTTTGAAAGAGTTTTCAGTGGAGTTTTATGCACTTTTATAAAAATCTGTAAGAAAGTACAGGACCAACAATAGCTAAGAAATATTTGAATATTTGGGGAGAAAAATGAGGTGGGAAGGTTTGTCCTACATGATATGGAGACCCGCTATAGCTATTAAAAACAGTATGATTAAGACAATGGGGTACTGGACAGGGAGAGGGAGACCAATCAGAACAGAACGGAGAGCTCAGAAACAGACCTAAACATATCTGGAAGCGTGGGTATCTGGAAAGGGGGAGAGAAGATCAAGGGGTCAGTGAATGTTGATGAATGGGTGTGCAGAGTTGGCTTCCTGGTGAGACTGGGAAGGATGATAAACGGCCTTCAACTTCCTGTATTGTTTCATTTAAAAACAGTAACAACATAAACAGCATGAAGCAATGTTACAATGTGATGGAAGTGGATGGATAGATGGTTGTGTGCAATATGGTTCTTTGTAGACATTTCTACTATTTGAAATATTGCACAACAGTAAAAGAAGATCTATAAATACACTTATAGATCAAAAAGACATTGGACGATATTCTGCACCATTTCTTATAGAAACAGAAAATTGTTGTCTTATCATGACACAGAATTCTATCTCAAAACATTCAATATCGTACTTAATATTAAAGCACAAGAGGTATCCCCTTAAAATCCAGGGAAAAAAGAACATCTATTTTATAACTATTAAATAGTATTATTCTGAAATTTTTAGCACGTGTAATGGCAGTAAACATATAAAAAGAATAATGATTATTAAAAAAAGACAAATATATTAGTTGTGGGTGGAATTAAATATCCAGTAAATACAGGGGACTACTGAACATCGTATAGAGAAAAGCTCAGGAAAATATCTGAAGGCATGATAAATATGCAGTAACCAATGGCATTATACTATTTGAGCACTACCTCAAATGTGCTAAGTGAGATGGCAAATGACTTATTTACAATATTAAGGGAAGTATGAGATACCTGTAAGTCCTCTGATCAAGACATACACAAGAACTTAGAGAACAGCTTGAGCTACTGTAGAATGGGATGGAACAAAACAGAAAAGAATAGAGTAAGGGCAGGAATAACACATATTGTTTTCTTTAAAATATTGCACGTAGGTTGGAAATGGAATAATTATCCAATTGAAGTGCTGAGTAAATGGATTACTCTTCTGGAGGGACAAACATTTCACCCTATGTGAAAATCAGTACCATGCAGATGAAAGATACAAATCAGTTAACCGAACTCAATTACTTCCTTACTGAGCTCTTCTAGACTATGTTTCTTCCTTTGCCTCAAATGCACACCCTCCCCCACCCACTCTTCACCTGGCTCACTCCTAAGAATCCATCATTCCTTAGGTTAGGTATTAATTTCTCCAGGAAGCCTCCCTTGAGTGCTTGCTACTCACTGCCAAGACTGACTTTGACCTCTATCCTACATACACATTTCCCTATCTTAAGACTTATCTCACTAAATGGTAATCATCAGTTCTGTAATCAGAAGTTCTATAAGGTCAGGCCCTATGTCTTAGTCCTACTACAGCCCTAGTGCATTTCCACTGGATGTCTAAACAAACACATGCTTCCCCAAAGCTCCCTTCCTACTGTCTCCCCTTCCTGGTAACCCTCTGCATTCTATTCTGGCAGTTCCTCATCCTAAGGGCTGAGGTTTTCAAGAGCACCTGATAAAGTTTGAGAGCTCGAATCTAAAATGTTCTCAAACAGCTCTTTGCTTGTGGATCTCACCGAAATGGTGGGGTTATGAAAAGATAAGACCGGAAGCTATCCCTCTACTAACTCTCTCTAGCCCTTAAAATTTCTTCTGCACACAGGCTGTATTCACAGTTCTTATTTATTTATTTGACTTCTGGATCGTATTTTTCCTTTAAAGATAATCAGACTGGCAAGTGTCGTCTCCTTCCCAACAGTAGTTGAAGGTTTTGTTCTTAGTGGTGACTAGCAGACTTTGTCTTGCTGCTCTCTTTTAGTGACCTTTTTTTTCAATACCTATGGACTGTCTTATAAAGGCTTTTCTCATGGGGCATTTTTCATAGAATCCTGTGCCTTCTCCAGTCCCCACTTTCCCACATCGAGGGTGCTGAGGGGACCTCTGAACACTGTCATCTGGACAATACCTGGACCCAACACTAACAGCCTCACCACTACCATCTTGTTAGAAGTAAATCAATCACCGTGCAGCCAGAGTTCTCAAATCCCTCGTGCCTAGGTCCTAAAGCCATATGGTTTTGTAGGCAGCGAGGGGATCCCTTCAACACCACCCTTTGATTCCCTTCCCTGATGAAAGACTTCCACTGCCACTACCTCAAGGCATCAAAACAGCCCGAATGTGGCCTTTTCTCATCCAGATCCATCTCAAAATAGTTCATTCTCCCCAAGGCACAGCAGCTTCAGTCTTGAGACTCCTATTAAATGCTAGATGTTCCAAGGTCTTCACGTATAAGTCACCCCGCTTATTTCCCAATATTCCTTGTTATAGAATTGTTCTACCTTCCAGTAACACCAGAGTCATAATTACTTGTTGAAGAAAATGAGTGGACGTTTCTGATTCTTTACGTGGTTTATGTTGCTTGCTCAATGGTGACACCAACTTGGCCCTTCAGTTATCATGTTGAAATCCTGTCTGTCCTTTCTCTTCCCCCTTCCAACACCCAGCCATTCCTCACCTTCCAACGACATGGGATCCTGCTTTCTTTCAACAAACATAGTACTTTCTATTGCCTTTGGAGGAATTACGTATTAGTCTAACATGAATTCTTTCCCTTTAGTTACACGCTTTTTCCTTTCTTCTTAGTGATAAACTTCTTGGGATTCTGTTTTAAAATTTTTTCTTTCCTTTCCGTGTCTTGTGTCATGCTTTGCTTACAGCAGATGTTCAAGAAAATTGGTTGAATTGAAAATAATTATCTATGGGCTTTCATTAATACCTCATATTTTAATTAAATAGACTTCTCAGATCTAAATAGTTCTACAGTATGATTTTTTTTTTTTACTGCTTTTAATTGTATTCAGGACTGACAAGCAAAAGAGAAGTTCTTGATCTGTGCAAACTGTATTTTAAAAATTGCCTCTAAAAATAACAATTAAAATTTTACTTTAATACAAAACAATTTAAACTTTTAGATGCAGAAAAACATTAATATTGTAGGGCATAAGAGTAAGATGTTAGAAGTAGGTGAGAAAAAGAACAATATAAATTCAGCGCATGCTCACTTGGCAACCTAAAAAAAAAGGGGGGGCAAGCCTTTCAGAAACCGAAGTGAAATGATAATCATAACATCTGGTCTTTTTTAAAAAGCTAGTCAAAGTCATAGCTATGCTATATAGCAAAGAACCTAGCTAAACGCTGAAGAAAAAATATGGCTCCGGAAAAATGTGATCCTAATTAAAAGACAATTAAATCATGTTTTGATAAAAAGATGTATTCATTTCAGAACTTTCACAAAGTTGTACATGGTTCTTCCAGATCACTGGTTTTAAAACAAGGGTGCACATCAGAATCACACATGAAACTTAAAAAAAAAATACACCCCAGAACAACTAAATTATTGTCTTCCACTGGGAGGGGAGGGGAATGCGCACATGTATTTTTAAATATCTACAGAAGTGATTCTAATTTATACCCCTGTGACAGGGGCAGGGTTTATGGGTCTAAAGCTATACAATGTGGGGGAAGGGGCTCTTTAGGAAAAAGAATACAAAATTAGGGAGTAAACCCATGTCAGTGGGGAGAGGGGGTCCTGAAGCTTAACTCTCATCGGTCTCAAATAAATCTGCCTCCGTCCCTCTGTATTTAGGACGACCTCGATCACCTCTTCTAGACTGGCTATGGTATTACTCTATTACTGTTTTTATTGCCAATAATAAAAAATAATAAAATAATTTTCATTACCAATAAAAAATAATGGCCAACACTACTGAACAACGCACTCTCACTCTGTGCTAGATACAGCGCTCATCCCTTCATATGGGTACTTAATTAACCTTTCACAACGTGATGAGATTAAGCGCAACTGATTATCCCCACTCTCTGAATGTGGAAACTACAGCTTATTGAGGTGAAATACTGTGTCAACCTTAAACAGCGAACCGTGAAGGCTGAGATTTAAACTATTAACTCAATTGCTTAGAGCTAAAAGTATCTGGGATCAAGACTATAGATACTGTTTCTCAATCTTAAGAGTTCTCAGTTATAGAACCACGGAGTACGGATTTATACCTGGACATGCCTTTCTGCCAATATTTGCTGTTTTACCTACTTAGACTGGAAAAGAAAGTATAGGTGCCTCAAAACAAATGAGTCAGTCAAAGTCACTAAATCTAAGGACTGTTTGACATTTTGTTTTAAGTTCAACATCAGCACACTTTCACTTGGCGCAGAAGCCACGGGCCTGCAGTTCAAACTCTATTTCACAAGATGGCTCCCTTGCTATCCTCAGTTGCAACTTATATAATAAAATCCTACACCACAATTGTAAAGTTGCAAATCTGTAGGAAGTTACATAGTTCTTGTTGGTTTCTGAACCTTTCTAAAATCATGAATATCTGATTAATGCTACCAAGCATTTTTTGCTACCAAGATTCTTTTATATAACCTACATCGAAAGCTAAAAGTTGAGAGGAATTCCCTTTGCAAAGGAATTTTGCCAAAAACAATAATTATCCTCCTGCACATTGTTTCCTAACTCCCCCAGCTTTTTCTTTGGTACATTGGAAGTACATCCCACCCCCTTTTCACCCGGGCAAAGAGGTGCTTGGTGAGAGGGCAGGAGGAGGGAGAGAAAGATCCTGCAGGAGAAATAAGAGCACATTTACTCCTAGGGTGCTGCCCACCATTCCCTAGTGAGAAGAGCCCCATGTGAGGACAATCCAGGAGAAGGGAAACAGCTTATCTCAAGTCCTTCTTAGTTTCCACATGCCTCTCACAGACAGCACATTGAACTGTCTTAGATTTGATTCTGAATGTTTTCAAAGACATGCATTTTTTAGAAGATTTATTTATTTTAGAGAATATGTGAGCATGAATAGGGGGAGGGGCAGAGGCAGAGGGAGAGAGAGAATCTCAAGCAGACTTCCTGCTGAGTGCAGAGCCCAATACAGGCCTGGATGGATCTTATAACCCTGAGATCATGACCTGAGCCAAAACCAAGAGTCGGTTGCTCAACCAAAGGAGCCACCCAGGAGCTCCATAAAGATATTCTTTTTTGATAAAACATGACCACTAAATGTTGGCCAACTATTTTATCTGAGGCTCAAGCCAATAAAAGAGATCTCACTCAAGGTGTAATAAAATATTTCCACAAATGGCTGCAAATTCATGCGCTATTTAACTGCCTCTTATCGGATTCTCCCTATATACCAAGAAAGGAGAAAAATAACCCAATAACACTAAAGAAATGGGGAATCATTTCTAGCAAAATATGAATGATGAGTTTTCCCATTTGTTTTTTTAAAGAGAGAGAGAGAGGACTCAAGCACACATGGGAGGGGGAGCAGGCATGGACAGAGAGAGAGGGAAAGAGGAAATCTTAAGTAGGCTCCACATCCTGTTCAGAGTCCCATGTGAGCTTGATCTCAAGACCCCGAGATCATGACCTGAGCCAAATTCAAGAATTGGATGCTTAACCCACTGAGCCACCCAGGTGCCTCAAGTTTTCCCATGTTTTGAGAGAGATAGTAAGTCAGGAATCTGCTATGATAAGAACACATTTCCTGGAAATCATACTTATAATGGTTATTGTTAAAAGAAATTTCCTATAGGAACATCAGCATAATTTGATGTCATATTCCTGACCAAACATGGTATCAAACAATAAACTATAAAAGCAATAAATAAGGGGCCTGGCTGGCTCAGTCAGTAGTGCATGCAATTCTTGACCTTGGGGCCATGAGTTCAAGCTCCATGCTGGGCATAGAGTTTACTTAAAAAACAAAAAACAAAAGAAAACAAGCAATAAATAAAATCATACCATCTATTGGTAAAGAGACTCTCACTGACCAGAGTTTGGTCAGGCTCTTCCATTGTTCTAAATATTTTATTTATTTATTTGGCAGAGTGAGAGCACAAGCAGGCGGAGCAGCAGGTAGAAGGAGAGGGAGAAGCAGGCTCCCCACTGAGCAGAGAGCCTGATGTGGGGCTCAATCCCAGGACCCTGGGATCATGACCTGAGCTGAAGGCAGACACTTGACCAACTGAGCCACCCAGAAGCCCCATCCTGTGTCCTTCCTTGTAAAGTCCAGTTCTAGCAAGAATCCTGCTAAGTCAGTTTAGACAGAAACCCCCACCCTAAATATCTGATCAGGGGCGCCTGGGTGGCACAGCGGTTAAGCGTCTGCCTTCCGCTCAGGGCGTGATCCCGGCGTTACGGGATCGAGCCCCACATCAGGCTCCTCCGCTATGAGCCTGATTCTTCCTCTCCCACTCCCCCTGCTTGTGTTCCCTCTCTCGCTGGCTGTCTCTATCTCTGTTGAATAAATAAATAAAATCTTTAAAAAAAAAAAACAAAACATCTGATCACTCTCCATGTCTGATTGGGTTCCTCATCTTCCACCATTGCCAAGGTGATATCTGATCATCCAACAGACCTTCAGCAAGGATCTTTTTTTTTTTTAAAGATTTTATTTATTTATTTGACAGAGATAGAGACAGCCAGCGAGAGAGGGAACACAAGCAGGGGGAGTGGGAGAGGAAGAAGCAGGCTCATAGTGGAAGAGCCTGATGTGGGGCTCGATCCCAGATCGCCGGGATCACGCCCTGAGCCGAAGGCAGACGCTTAACCGCTGTGCCACCCAGGCGCCCCTTCAGCAAGAATCTTGATAGTAGTTTCAGCTCAAATTCTCCCTTACTCCTAATGTGTTCTCTTAGTAATTTTCTATCCACTGACACTTTCCCTGCTCCTTGGCTATAAATTCCCACGTTGCCTTGTTGTATTCAGAGTTGAACCCAATCTCTCTCTCCTACTACAAAAGTCCACGGCAGTGGTCCTTATACTTATCACAATGGTCCTAAAGCAAATTTGTCTTACCTTCTTTAACAAGTGTCATTGAATAATTTTTTCTTTAACACTATAAGTGGTAAAATGATAAAGCTATACAATTCATCTATCATCAAACCTCTCTAAAAGTAATACAATAGAAACAATAAATGTAAAAAAATTAAAATTTTCTGCATCTTAAAAAGTTGGACCTTGGTCGAGATTAATAATCGGAATTGCCAAAAAGCTACACTATCTTTGATTTGCAATCATTTTCCTAAAAGAAGTCAAACACATTCATTCGAATTTCTTTTCTTTTCTTCTTCTTTTTCTTTATTTATTTTTAATTTTTATAATAATTTTTTATTATGTTAGTCACCATACAGTATGTCCCTAGTTTTTGATGTAAAGTTCCAGGATTCATTACTTGCGTATAACACCCAGTGCACCATGCAATACGTGCCCTCCTTAATACCCATCACCAGCCTATTCCATTCCCCCCGCCCAAAGACCTCAGTTTGTTTCCCAGAATCCATAGTCTCTCATGGTCATTTCCCCTTCTGTTTACCCTCCCTTTCTTCTTCCCTTTCTTCTCCTACCGATCTTCCTACTTCCTACTTCCATAAATGAGTGAAACCATATGATAATTGCCTTTCTCTGCTTGATTTATTTTGCTTAGCATTATCTCCTCCAGTCCCGCCCATGTTGCTGCAAATGTTGTGAAATCGTTCTTTCTGACGGCTGAGTAATATTCCATTGTATATATGGACCACATCTTCTTAATCCAGTCATCTGTTGAAGGGCATCTCGGCTCCTTCCACAATTTAGCTATTGTGGACAATGCTGCTATGAACATTGGGGTGTGTATGTCTGTATCTTTGGGGTAAATACCCAGTAGTGCAATTGCTGGATCATAGGGTAGCTCAATTTTTAACTTTTTAAGGGACCTCCACACTGTTTTCCAGAGTGGCTGTACCAACTTGCATTCCCACCAACAAGGTAAAAGGGATCCCCTGTCTCCATATCCTCTCCAACATTTGTTCTTTCCTGCCTTGTCCATTTTTGCCATTCTAACTGGCATAAGGTGGTATCTCAGTGTGGTTTTGATTTGAATTTCCCTGATGGCTAATGATGTTGAACATTTTTTCATGTGTCTGTTAGCCATTTGTATGTCTTCATTGGAAAAGTGTCTGTTCATATCTTCTGCCAATTTTTGGATTTGATTATTTGTTTCCCATGTATTGAGTTTGAGAAGTTCTTTGTAGATCTTGGATACCAGTCTTTTATCTGTAGTGTCAATTGCAAATATCTTCTCCCATTCTGTGGGCTGCCTCTTAGGTTTTTTTGACTGTTTTCTTGGCTGTGCAGAAGCTTTTTATCTTGATGAAGTCCCACAAGTTCATTTTTTTCTTTTGTTTCTCTTGCCTTTGGTGATGTGTCACGAAAAAAGTTGCTGTGGCCAATGTAAAAGAGGTTGCAGCCTATGTTCTCCTCTAGGATTTTGATGGATTCCTGTCTCACATCGAGGTCTTTCATCCATTTGGAGTTTATCTTTGTGTATGGTGTGAGATAGTGGTCAAGTTTCATTCTTTTGCATGTAGCTGTCCAATTTCCCCAGCACCATTTATTGAAGAGACTGTCTTTTTTCCACTGGATGTTTTTTCCTGCTTTGTCAAAGATTAATTGCCCAAAGAGCCGAGGGTCCATTCCTGGGTTCTCTATTCTGTTCCATTGGTCTATGTGTCTGTTTTTGTGCCAGTACCATGCTGTCTTGGTGATCACAGCTTTGTAGTATGGTCACCAAACAGGTCTCAACCGGTACCAAAAGACTGAAATTATTCCCTGCATATTCTCAGACCACAATGCTTTGAAATTGGAACTCAATCACAAGGAAAAATTTGGAAGAAACTCAAATACTTGGAAACTAAGAACCATCCTGCTTAAGAATGATTGGGTAAACCAGGAAATAAAATTTAGAATGCAGTTTTTATATTCTCACCTCAAGAAGCTGGAGCTGGAACAGCAGAACAGGCCTAACCCACGCACGAGAAGGCAGTTGATCAAGATTAGAGCAGAGATCAATGATTTAGAAACCAGGAGCACAGTGGAGCAGATCAACAGAACTAGAAGCTGGTTCTTTGAAAGAATAAATAAGATCGATAAGCCACTGGCCAGTTTTATTCAGAAGAATAAAGAAAGGACCCAAATTAATAAAATTATGAATGAAAGGGGAGAGGTCACAACCAACACCAATGAAATAGGAAGGATCATTACAAACTTTTATCAACAGCTTTATGCCAATAAATTAAACAACCTGGATGAAGTGGATGCCTTCCTGGAAACCTATAAACTACCAAGACTGAAACAGGAAGAAATTGATTATTTAAACAGACCAATTAATTATGAAGAGATTGAAGCAGTGATCAAAAACCTCCCCCAAAACAAGAGTCCAGGGCCTGATGGATTCCCCAGGGAATTCTACCAAACATTCAAAGAAGAAATAATACCTATTCTCCTGAAGCTGTTTCAAAAAATAGAAACAGAAGGAAAACTACCAAACTCATTCTATGAGGCCAGTATTACCTTGATCCCCAAATCAGGCAAAGGAGCCCATCAAAAAGGAGAATTACAGACCGATATCCCTGATGAATATGGACGCCAAAATTCTCGAATTTATTTTCAAGTATACTGAGGTCCGTATGGCATAGTGGTTAAGAGTCTAGAGCCCAAATATCTGGGTTTGGATGCTAGCTTTGCCCCTCTAATCCCGGAGAAAGTGACTAAAAAAATCTCCGTGCCTTAGCTTCCCCATTTGTAAGACAGTAATGAGGATTATGTGATGTAATACACGTAAAAGTCTTAACATGGTGACTGGCCCACGGTGGTGAGTAGTCAAGGAGTATCAGCCAGCTGAAGTCCCTTTCCTAGCCGTAAAAAGTCCCTTTCATGGCTCAGGTACTGCCCTCGATGCTCAAAATCAGTGCCGGCTATTGATAAACATCATGGTGTGGTGACACTGGAGATGATTTTGCTTTTTCACTGGAAACATGTTTAAAGTTAGAAGGAGTTGAGCCCACATTTTCTTTGCCGGTTCCTCCCTTTGCAGATTATGCAGTGGGATAAAAACAGCTACTCGAACCAATAAAGTAATCCCTGAAACGACGTCCTGGAAGTTACTGCAGTTCTCCATGCACTGACACAGCCAAGCAGGCAGTGGCAGCTCTCAGCATCTCCGCCTTCAAGAGCCAGTGGTAAACTTCGTAACTGTCACCGCAGAGGCTGTTGGTTTGGAAGAACTACTTGGACATCTCTCAGAGTACTGCTAGGCAGGCCCTTGTCCACGATGACCTGGTAGTTTTCTATATTCACAACATAATGTGCCATGAATTGAGGGAGAAGAGGCATCTGAAGTTTTTTAAAGCATCTGCATTTTTTTTTAAAACAAAACTGGGAAATTGAAGAGTTGAAACGACCAACAGAATTCTAACTGCATCATTCATTAAACAAACATGGAAAACTGAGACGAAGAAAAGTCAAGTATTGGGTGGTCACGAGGTAGCATACGCTGAAGACATAAAATGCAAAGTTTTCAAGTGCTGAAGGTCTATATTTAGTACAATTTAACTTGAAATTAAGGAACTCGCTTGCTTTGCCTCTTGCCTTGGGGCGGTAATGCAAAACTCATCAACTACTTCCTGTGTCAGACGGAAGGGAGAGTGTAACAGCCAACCTACCTGAAAGATGCAAATTACCCAGACAGTGACCCTGAGTGTTGACAGCTGGAGTCCGGTGGTTGAGATGAAAGAACACATCACCAAAACCATGAAGGGGCATTGATTAAATTCACTTTAAATTCAACAGCCACTGGCATCTTTAAGATTCATCTCTGCTATGAGATTAGATTCCCATGCACTCTTTGATTTTGACAAATTAAATTCCCTCGAACTAATTTATTTGTGCATCTCATTTTTTTTAAGATATACTATACAAGAAAACCAAGGATGTGCATTTACATGTTTAAAAACTATATTCTCGACATCAAAACAGGAAGGCCGTTTACCTGAATATCATACAAGGTTTTCTCACACTCATGGTAAAGGTAGATGGATATACTTTTGCTTAATTCAGAATTTATTAGTAAAAAGAGTGTTAAAGGGCACATCAGACTCCAGTGCTTTTTAAGCTGATTTTCAGGCCAATTACTTATAAAGTTTCCGAAGGTAACAATGGCATAGCCCGCTTACCTAGAAAGGTGGAGTCTAGAACTAAGTCCTTAACCATTAGGAGAGAAAGATAGACAGTTATCATCAGTTCACTCACAATTTATGGTAAAACAGATCTATTCTACTTTTTTCGACATAGGATGCAACATATAGGTCAGAGATTCCAAGTGCCAACACTGTAGCTAGATCTGTGGGTTTAAAATCTCACTAATGCCATGTACTTGCTGCATGATTTAGGCATGTTATTTAATCTCTCAGTGCCTTGGTTTGCTAATCCAAAAATGGGTATCTTCTCAGTTGATTCCAAAGTAACATTCTGGAAAAGGTGTTTTAAGACTTATTTGTATCAAGGCTCAGAAATGTTAAGTAAAACACATAAGGGCTAATCAAAAATCACAGCCAGTGTTTACATGCGTATCTGTCTGACCTTCAAGTCCTGCCCTGCTATTGAAACACCACCCCGTGCCCCACCACAGACAGGCTCACACACACACACACACAGATAGGTCCACTTATCTGTTTCAGATCTGCTTGACATTCATAAGGTTTGACTTAAAGATGATTCCAGGGGGTGGGAGGTATGGAGGGAGTATCAAAACCACTGATCTGCACCATGCAGCATCCTTATGTCTTAATTTCTTGCACACCCTCATTGGATCTTGAAGTGAAGCATGAATACATGCAAAAAGGGATAATTAGGAAAAGGCCTGACCTTGCCCTAAACGTGGACTCTTAACACATTTTCCCCTTTCTGTAATCTTCACAGTTACGAAGACTACCTGAGGTTAAGTCCTTTGCCCTGAATTCAGTCTATTAGAAAAGCCCAACCCTGGAAGGTAATAGGACTTTCTCAAAGACAGCTCAGAACAAAAGCTAGAAAAAATACTATTTCCTTGTTTCTACAGCAATTCAGAGCCTATAGAAGGAGAATATGGGAGGATTTTCCACTCGGGAGAGGGAAATAGACTGAAATGCACTAACTGGTGGCTAACTCTACTGTTATCCTGTTACTAAGCCCAGCCACATGGAATTAAGGAGAAAGAACTTCTGGGCCTCCATCTCCACTCTATGTCCACTGGTTAGAAACACAGATTCAAAGTGAAAGCAAGTCATATAGAAAACTGAAAAAGAGATATCATCTTTTAGACTCCTTTAAAATTATACCTCCCACTCCTAGTCTATTTTCCTAGTCTATTTTTTCCCCACAGCTATATAATTAACATGTAACACGCCATATAATTTAGTTCCTTGTTAAATCGCTCACTAGTTTTTTGTCTGTTTGTTTGATGTATTCCAACTATCTAGACACTACTTAATAGTTGCTCAATAAATATCTCCCAAGTGAATGAATGAATAAGAGGAACAGACAATCTCTGAAAGTGGTATACTACAGAACCCAGAATACGTCTGGAAACCACGACAGAAGAGAATAAAACATTAGATCTATAAATCTGGAGCCTAAAGCCACCAAAAAACGAATTCACTGGGATCTAAAGATGAAATTAAGTAAAGAAAAAGAGTGGGTAAGATAATATAATATTGAAAGGGAACTGCAATTGCAAAATTAAGATCTGTATTTAAGATAAGTAAGGAGAACTGAAATAGTAGAAATTCTAGCCATTGCTGCAGCTCACAGAACACAACAGAATGTCCAGAATTACAGAAAAAATAAAGGCAGAAAGAATTTCAAAAGGCAAATAATATATAGAGAAAACTGAGAGCAAAGAGCAACACAAAAATTGTCAGTGTCCCTGGAGGTGGACAAACTTAATCATTGGAATAGAACAATCAAAAATATAATTAAACAAAGGTTTAAAAAAACCTAACAAAATAAATGAAACCAGTTGCAAGATTAAAAGAAAATCTTCAATTTAAAAAAAAAGACAGGGAAAAGAGGTTACCAATAAAGGAAGGAAAATCAGGCCAGTATCAAACTTCTCCTGTCTAACAGCAAATGCCAAAAGACAATACACAAACATCTTCAGGGTTGTGATGGAGAAAAGTTGTGATTCCAGAATTTTATACCAGACAAAATTATCTTTCACGCAAGAAAGCTGTTTGCAGACATGCAAATATTTCTTCCACTCACGTAGCTTCACTGAAAAAACTCTCTCTGACGACTTACATACGTGAGTAGTTGTGAGATAAATCCTCATAATAACAAGGTATTTATATGGTATGCTGAATTCTTTCTCTCACAGTTTGAGTGACACATGTTGGATCTTATGCTGGATCATACAACAATTTAGATGACTGGATCATGTTGCCTAGAGAATAATGAACAATTAAAATTGTTTTTTCCCCTTTACAATGGTAAAGCAGCCCAGTATATAACAAGTAATCATTACAAAAGACAAGTAGATTAAGGAATGACTTTCTGGATCTTCGAAGTTCATATTAAAAGATCTGAGCTATTGTTTTGTTTTTAGTTTTTAATTCGGAAGATTAATAACCTACCCGATGACAGATATCTTACTCCAATCAGATCAAATTTATAAAATCCATAAGGATCATGTTAAATATCTCTAAAAAATCAGTGATTATGGTACGATATCAACTATATCAAATAAGCACACACAGGAGCATGACTATAATGAAATGTAGTCATAGCTAGTTACTTTCCTTTTTTATACATTTCTGCATTTTTCTATTTTTCTATTAATCATATGTTACCATACAGGAGAAAAGATCAATCTGTATCTGCAATTTGATCAATAAAATAGTCACAATCATGATTTTTTAAAAAACAAGCATAACAGGAGGACTGTTTTTTTTATAATAAATTTTATGTTAGTCACCACACAGTATATCCTTAGTTTTTGATGTAATGTTCCATGATTCATTATTTGCGTATAACACCCAGTGCACCATGCAATACGTGCCCTCCTTAATACCCATCACCGGTCTATCCCAATCCCTCACCCTCTTCCCCTCTGAAGCCCTCAGTTTGTTTCCCAGAGTCCACAGTCTCTCGTGGTTCATTCCCCCTTCTGTTTACCTCCCCTTCATTATTCCCTTCCTTCTCCTGCCGATCTTCCTGCTATTTCTTATGTTCTACATATGAGTGAAACCATATGATAATTGTCTTTCTCTGCTTGATTTATTTCACTTAGCATAATCTCCTCCAGTCCCATCCGTGTTGCTGCAAATGTTGGGTAATCGTTCTTTCTAACAGGAGGACTGTTAAAAAGTGGTATTGGATCAGGGAAATGTGAAATCATAGATATATATGTACACACACATATATACAAATACAGATATATTCTCTATATATCTATATACATATATAGATATGTTATATAAGATTTAAACACCCAGTGTTGCACTGTTCCTAGTGACAAAAAGCTAATGACCATCAAAGGGGTAGAGATATGATGTATCATTAAAATGGGATATTATGCAGCTGCTAAAACAATAAAGCAAATCTTTAGGAAGTGATGAGAAAATTTTTTCAAGACCGTTATTACACAGAGATAGCAAAGTAGAGAACAGCTTTCACTTGTAAAATAAAGGACCGTGTATATGTTAATTACACACATACACATCCCCACACACCCAAATGATGCTCAGAAAAATAAGTAACAGTGGTTGGCTCTGTGTAGAGGATGAGATTGGGGGGTAGCTGCAGGCAGGACTCTTAGCTGTCACTCTATAATTTTTATACTGCTTACTTGTTTCTCATGTGTATAGTCATGCGCATGTACTCCTTACTAAATTTTCAAGTAAAGGTATACAGCATTTGATTGATGTGAGCGTACCACTAATTCCTCACTATTTTCATGCCCAATGTTGCCACACAAAAGATTATTTCTTTACTATACTGACATAAACAAAATCCCTATCTTGAGTTGCCTTGATTTGTACCTTTCCTAGGGTTTCTATGAATTTCAAAAGGCAGTTAGCATGGCACATCATTAGACTTTCAGCAAACATTTATAAAAGCCAAGCAGGAAATATTGCAGAAAGATGAGTTTTATGCAACGTAATTTATAATCAGGTCTATGCTATTTTTTTCTTTCGAATATTATCCATATGAAGATTATCTGTATTATAACAACCTCCTTTCTATTATCATAGATCTACAATTTCCACCCCCTACTACATTCCCCTGAAGAATATATAGGTTCCTTTTCCTGGCACTTAAATTTCATTTTCTTAAAATTATTTCCCCAAGTCTGGATTTTTGAAATACAGAATGTCATGGATTGGGATTGGTGGCACTCTAGTCTTCTAAAATAGAACCTTTCTTATCATGTTTACAGAAAACAACTCAGAATATGCTGGAGTTTGGGAGAACTGAAAATATCTGACATTATAATATCACTCAGAGCTCAGCAATAGAATAAGATTTCCTTATTTTGAGAGCTGTAGTTTCTCACGGTTTCCCTCTGAGCACAAGCCTTGGTTCTCCAAGCACTTATTTAGTGTGCTAGCATCTACACGAGCATATTGTTGCTATGTTTCTAATATGGTGTTTTCCCTCAATTTTTGAAGTACCACAAAATTTACATTTTACAGCCTGAAAATTAAAGTAGAAATTATCTAAGCCAATGGTTTTAAACCCTTTCGAGGATTGTGGACCCCTTTGAGCATTGATACACACTGTGGACCCTCTCTCCAGGAAGCATGATCATAAACCCTTAAAGCTTATCCACATACCTTCCAGAGGTTCATAGAACTCGTGTCACAAGTTTTTTTTTTTTTAAGATTTTATTTATTTATTCGACAGAGATAGAGACAGCCAGTGAGAGAGGGAACACAAGCAGGGGGAGTGGGAGAGGAAGAAGCAGGCTCATAGCGGAGGAGCCTGATGTGGGGCTCGATCCCGTAACGCCAGGATCACGCCCTGAGCCGAAGGCAGACGCTTAACCGCTGTGCCACCCAGGCGCCCCTTGTGTCACAAGTTTTATGTCAAACTTCATTGGACATATTCCAGGTAGAAGAAAAGCCAGCATATTCTTGAAAAATGATCAAAATTTTGTTGTTAAACATTATTAAATATACTATTCTTTGAGTTTTCATAAAATCCTGTGAGGTAGCAAGTACATTTATTATTATTCACTTATGAGGAAACCATTTGGATTTTCACATGTGGAAACAACTCAGAAAATTTCAATGATGTAGTCAAACTCACACCGTAAATAAATATTAGAACCAAGTCTCAAATCTAGGGCTTCTCTTTACGAACTCTATCCTTTTTCCTTGCTTTACACTCTTTCCTTTAGTCCACTGTTGGCAAACTTTTTCTGTAAAGTTTGATAGTAAATACTTTCAGCTTTGCGGGCCATATGGTCTCTGTTATAGCACAAAGCCAGCCAAAGACAATACTAAAATGAATGGGTGTGGTTGTGCTCTAATAATTACATAGCAGGTGGCAGGCCGGATTTTGCCCACAGGTCATAGTTTGCTGACCCCCGCATTATTTCGCCTCTACATCAAAAATAACTCGGTCTTTTAATTTATTTTCCTGGTTTTAGTGTTTTTATCATCATGATTTTGACCTTGTTACATGATCATTACTAAAACACTCTACACGCTAATGGAATCCCTAAATAATATCACCAATAACAGCAAAATTTCTGCCTAAAAGCTAAAATGAGAATTTTACATATCAATTTTTATTTTTATTTTGAGATAGTTTCACTGTGAAACCATTTTATAGGAAGGTGGTTGGGGAACACAATCTCCTTCAATAATGCAACAGGAGCCAATAATACATGGAAAAAATAAAAAAGTCCTATTCTAGTGATGGCATTGAGGGAGACAAAGTTTGGGAAAGCAAATTAAAATATAAAATACATTTTCTTATGATGTTTAGTTGGTTTGAATATCAAATAATCTTTAAAGGAGAGGTATTCGATGAGTATATTTGTTTATGGTATTAATTAGGGCTATCACCAAATGTCTGGGTTTTTCTGAGCATAGGGTAGGATTGCATTTCCCCACTTAGGCTCTTGAAGTTAGTTTGGCCGATGTCACGTGAGTGAACACTATGTGTGCACTTTCGTGAAACTCGCTTAGCCAGCGTGCAGTTTCCCAGGCTCTACTCCCTAGACCAAAGTGATCAGGAAAGGACACTGTAGGAGGAAGAGCTATTGCCCTAAGTCTCTGAGCAAGAACAATGGGCAGGGCCCTCCTGTCAATCCACACTGAATATGCAGTATGAATAAACAATAACCTTTTATTTTGTAAAGCCACCAAGATGTGGGGATTGTTTGTTACAGTAAATGACTTAGCACATCCTAACTAATACAAAGGCATACATTTAAAAAAATCCTATAGAGAACAGATTTACACAAATATTAATTTTTATTATACCCAGCTAATAGTAACACCTCAAGGTTACATTATATATTATTTTGATGATCACACTTTGGATTATCTATAGATCACTTAAATAACCAATCAACTTATTTCATTAAATTAACTACATGAAGTTAACTAACAATTCCGTTCACTACATGAAGTAACTAGTCAAATCTGACACTTAGCACTGTGAGAATAACTGGTTTGAGCAAACCTTAATAAGTTATGTGAAGGCAAACATTATATGTATTATTATAAAAATGAGAATGTATGCATTCGAGGTTTAAGAAAAAATGTCTTTCTTTCTCTGTTAACGTTAGTAATACAAATAAATGTGCAAAAATAATATTGGCTTATTTTAATAATAAAGTAATAAAAATTACTCCAATAAAATCAGCTTACTCTAAATTAATATACTGTCATTCAGAATGCAAACTATTTTCATGTACATAATCTTATTTAACATTCCCAACAACTCTGCGAGAAATACTAGCCCCACTGACATACGAGAAAATTAAGGATAATAGAAGGGTGACTGGCTGAAGAATACCACCCTAGCTAGCGGCAAAAACAAAACCCTGAACTTAGATTTTCTGCAATGGTATCGGATATTCTTTCTACTGTATCATTCCTTTAAAAAACAGGGAGAAATATTTTCATCCTCAGCTTTCCTATGTGAGGAAAGCTAAGTGAAATGTCTGCATAAATATGTTCTGCAAAATATTTAGTTGTAGTACAATGTATATTAAAAGGTCATGCCCACATCTTTTCTTTTATTTAAAGCATAGCTTCCATTATCTGCAGATGCTGCTGAAATTAACTATGAAAACATGCATTCTTTGAGTAAGCTACTTGGGCAGATTATGACTTATTTCACACACCTTCTTTCCTTTTCTCTTCTCTTGCCACTTGCCCTTGGAAATTCCACTTTGTTAACTAGCATCTTCAAAGAGGGGAACCTAAGCTTAGAAGGGAGAGGTACAGCATGTCTACGAAATTTGCCCATGTATTTGTTGTTTTTGCTTTAACAATAAAGTTGGAAGGGGAAGAAGTTTAAGATTAGTAATTAGTGCGCCTTTTTGGATGAACTGTGACTTTCAATTTCTCGTATGATCAATATTTCCCCCAATGGTATGTTAGAACCAAGAGTTGGCTGCATGAAATTCCAATCTGAAGTTAGAATTAGTCATATGTATAATGCACTTCAGCTGCACCCAAACCACCATACTTACACATGAACCTTATCTGGCCCAGGTACTTCTTTTGTAAATACCATGCTACATTTATTGCACCACATAAATAACAAAGCCGATTGTCCAGAGTAAGTTTGCACAAGTCTAAAAAATTTCACACACACACACACAGGATTGGGAAGACAACAAATATGTAGCATAATTACTAGCTGAAAGTAGACAGGCCCAGACAAATGCTGTTACGTTCCTTCTTTATCAAATGAAATATCTGAGACAGTTACAAAAAGGTTTTTTTTTGATACTCATCTCACCTAGTTTTAATCCCATTCGGAGCAATACTTGCATATTTGGTGGTCAGTCAGATACTCTATAAAATCTATAATCCATGACAAACAGTGCTGCATGTCAATGGTTGAGAAGGGGGAGAAGACAAGAAAGAAAGAGATTCTGTAATTATTCGGGGCATGAACTTCATGGCGATTGCTTTCTTCTAATTTGGGGGTAGTTTCTTGATCACGTTTGATAGTGATAGCTTTCCAGAAGATTAAAAATATGTTATTGCAAACTTTTCAAAGTATGCAGAAATATATAAAAGTGTTTTGTTTGTTTGTTTGCTTGTTTTTTCAGAATACAAGCAATTCCTGACTTGAACATAGCCAAGAAATGAATGGCCACTACACTGATACCACAGCCAGCACCCGCCTCACTCCTCCAGTTTCTGTTAGATCTGTACTTACTACCTTGCTATGGGTTTTCCTACTACCAAAAACAAACAAACAAAAATGCTGCCTCACTCCTGCGAAGATTATATCCCTAATGCTGCCCGATCCCTTTCCAATCAGCACAGGATTCTGAGAACTAGGGCCTCTGAATTGAACTTGTGAATGATGTAACATACATACGCCATGAGAAAAGATGACTATTTCATTATTGCTTTGGAGTCTACAGTATATTTATGCCATTATCCTGCTTTATTGTCTATCAAATGCAATTTTGCACTCTGCAAACTTAATTACCATTCATAAGGCATTTTCTCTGAGAAATACATGTTAACTTAGAAAATAAACCTACGTGAAGATTTCAAATGGCAGGAACATATGTTAATATCCTGAGATAAGCTTTATTTTCATTAATTTAGGTAGATGGGAAGAGAAACAGAATCAAAGACCCCCAAAAAATTTCTTAATTTCAACGTTTGCATTTAAAATGCACAATGCCAGAATCACATATTTTGGAAAAATAATCATCCACTTTAACAAACTGGCACAAAGAAAAATAATCATCCACTTTAACAAACTGGCACTGGGTCAGTGTGAGAAGTCACCTCCCAAGACTATTTGCCTGGTAAGCTGCCTGAAAGCAGTTTAACTTTCCTTTAAAATGGGTTTCTAGGGGCACCTTGGTGGCTCAGTCAGTTAAGCGTCTGACTTGATTTCGGCACAGTTTATGATCTCAGAATCCTGAGATCGGGCCTGGCGTGCGGCTTTGTGCTCAGCTCAGTGGGGAGTTTGCTTAAGATTCTTTCTCTCTTCCTCTCATTCTGTAACACCCCCCCCCTCTAAAAAATAAATAAATAAAATTATGGTTTCCAAAATCCAATCTGCAGTTCTCTGAGAACAGCAAAGAGACTAGTGAAATGCCACAGAATTATGAGTGTACTAAATTAATAAGATAACACTCAACACCCAAAGTTGCAATGACATCATCCCCTGGGAGAATGCTCTCTGTCAAATTCTACACCAGTGCTTTAAGTCTATTCATTTCCAAGTTCAGATAGTAGCTTCATGAAATCACAATATAGAACAGAAAATACTCTTAGAATTATTTCCCTCACTCTTTAAGTTATAGTTTCCTACCATATCCTACAGAAATGGTAGAGTCCCTGCTGGAGGCACGTGAAAGGCTCCACCATTTTCAATATACCCTCTCCCTTTCCAATATTGACGTTTCTGTTATTTGAAACTGCTTGTGACAGTTCCTCTAAACCTTTAATTTTTTCCTCTTTTTTTGGTGGTTGTTGTTTGCTATTGTTCTTTCTCTAATCAATTAAGCATTATGTTAAACAAGCAAAATACAGGTTTGCGGGAAATCTGTGACCATTGCCATAACAGCTTGAGCAATTCAATATAGGTTAAAACAAATCGAAAGTTCTGGTGGCTGGTTCAAAATACAGCAAAAATAAACATAGACGTTATGTAACTGATTTCAATCTCTCCACTCACGTGGTAGAAAACAAGGGCCCTTTGTAAACAGGAGAACCGCTACTCCAAAAACAATGTCTTCCATAAGTTTCAACGTGATGCTTTGGGATCATACAGTTGCTAGAGACCATAGTGGTGCCCTTGTTATCTGCATTCTGACACTCAGAGATCATGATTGAGTGATAAGCTTGGGCAAATCCTGGCTCTGGCATTCCAATTTACTTTCCACTGGGGATAATTTCATTATATTTTAATGCCTCCAGGTAATTAAATCATCTGACATTTTATTCTGATCTTTAAACTGAACTCAAAATAGAATACAGTTGTCCATTACATCATTTTTGCCAACAGCTTGTCCTGGTGTATAAGTGATTTCTTATCAGCTTTCAAATAACTTAAAATAGAAGATGCGAATAGTCCCCCTTTGTCACTATGCTCAGGGATAAGTATATTTCCATGTAAACTTTCTTTTTTCAATCATGTATCTCCCAAGGTGGCAGTGAGGAGGATAAAAGGTGGACAGATACATGATTTACCCTCCTCACTGCCGCTTCTTTAGTTCAAGGCAACAACTTTGCTCATAGGGATTAATGGGATAACCTTCTTCATTTTTTGTTTTTTTTTTTAAGATTTATTTATTTTGGGGGGGAGGGGGAAGGGCAAAGGGAGAGGGAGAGAGAGAATCTTAAGCAGGCTCCTTGCTGAGTGTGAAGCCCTATGTGGGGCTTGATCTCAAGACCCCGAGATCCTGTTCTGAGCTGAAATCAATAGTCAGATGCTCAACAGACTGAGCCACCCAGGTGCCCCAATGGGACCTTCTTGCTTCCCCACAGGCCCTCCAAATGACAGCTGAGTCACATCTTCCCTCTCTTATGCTTAAATCTTTCAGTGGCTTTCCACCGAATTCAGAATGCTGCCATGACTTACCAAGCCCCACATGCCCTGGCTCCTCTTAATCTTGCTAACCTTGCTTCTTCCTCCAGGTCCTGCCACAGGGACTCATCTGTATTGCTTGAATATGCTCTCATCGGTCCCACTCAGGACCTTTGTTATTGCTGGCCCTCTGCTCGAACGCATCTTCGCACTCTTCTCTACCTAGCTGATCTCTTCTCATGCTTCCGGGCTCAGCTTCAATGTCACCTGCTCAGAGAGCCCTTAAATCAGTCTTCATTAGAACCTCCCGCTCCCTGTTCTGGCTCCTCTCTCTACTCTCCGTCACCACACATGAACTTCTTGGGTAGCATTTATTGTCATCTGTAATGGTCTTATTTTTTTGATGTCCTGATTGATTGTTGGTCTCTTCAGCCCTAATGAGAGCTTCAGGGGTGGGGCTACTAAAATGAAGCTTCCAAATAGAACGCAACATGAAATCTTGGCCATTTTTTTAACTCTCTTCTCTTCATAGGCTAGACTAGCCCTGTTGATGGGTTGCAAGCCTGCTGCTTAAATATTCATTTCAATGCTCAGCTTGTATTAGTCACCAAGGCCTGTTGCTTCTCGCATCTAATTATTTCAACATTTTGTCTTCCTCTCTTCTTGCAACACCAACTCCAACCATCCCGGTCAACCATCCCATTCCCCTTCCATGGGTCATTGAGATGGGCTCCTAATTGCTCTTCTCCACCATCAGTCTCCACGCGTCCTCTTCTTAACAGATGCATCTTCTAACGTCACTTTTAACCTGTCACTTCCCTTTCCAACAACAGCAACAACAACAGCAACAACAACAACAACAACTAAACCCCAAACCAACCCGTGTTCTATCTTATTATAGTAGGTCTCAAAAATCACATTATATTCAACCATATCCTTCCCAATGGAATCAGTCAATAGTATTTCCCACTACTCTTTAAACAATTTCTGTAGTCTACTCAAATACTTTTCTATTCTCAAACTGAAGCAAGCTCATACCTCTCTTTGTATTCTTGTTCAGCCATGTCACAGACTTGGAGGCCCTTTCCCCCTCCATCAATCTAAACCAAAACATTTTCTTCAAAACCATAGTTCAAATCCAACTTCTCTCATTAAGCCTCACCTCCCAGCTCCAGCCCACATGTACTTTCCTTTTTCTCAATTCTTAAACCATTGTTTAAACCACTGTTCCACATAACATTTGATTACCTAAGACTTATCTCTGTTATCCTTCAGTTATTTCTTTTTTTTTTTTTAAAGATTTTATTTTATTCGACAGAGATAGAGACAGCCAGCGAGAGAGGGAACACAAGCAGGGGGAGTGGGAGAGGAAGAAGCAGGCTCATAGCGGAGGAGCCTGACGTGGGGCTCGATCCCATAACGCCGGGATCACGCCCTGAGCCGAAGGCAGACACTTAACCGCTGTGCCACCCAGGCGCCCCTCCTTCAGTTATTTCTTAAGTGAACATTTTATCTCCCTAATTGGATTGCATCCTTTCTATCCCAGCAGTGGCAGAAGTAGCACTGATCCAACAGGAGCCACTTACGCGGATATACTGATTTACATGGTCCTGACGAGGAATCCCTTCAACCACAAACACCAATTCTAGATAACTTGCAATCCCCAAACAGAACATTATGTTCCTTGGCCCTCATCTCTCCCACACGAACGCCCAACGCCTAGAATATTCCCTTTCCACCTTCATTCATCTGGAAAACTCCTAATTCTCTCTCGGGTCTCAACTAGGACAACATTTACCAAGAAAAGGAAAGTATTGTCCCTTCCTTACCCATCTGCCTATTCTGGTATATACCTACGGTATAGTTCCTATAGATTCCCATTAAATACTCTTAACCCGTAGCATGTGGCACTCTATATTATAAATGACTATTTGTCCGCTGGCCTCCCTGACTGGTCTGTGCACAGCTTAGGCTCAAGTAATTTATCTTTTATCTTTATAGTAGCAGAGTGACAGTGCTGTATTATTTGTTGAATAAATAAATGAACAAACTCGCAAAAAAGCTGGCACTAAAATCTGTTGAAAGAGCTAAGAATGTGGTGTAATAGGTATCAATCTAGTGTTATGTAATTTACAACAAGCCACAGTTCATACCATCAGAATGCTTGTTTGTTATTAATTCCAGTTGGTAAGCACCCACTGTGGGTCAAGCACTGGGGACACAGAAAAGACTCAAACACGTAAAATCCCTAACCTCATAGAACGTGCATCTTACTAGGTGAAACAGGCAGGAGTACAGTGTTTTCTCCGAGGTGGAGAGCACAGAGATGCTCTCACCAGAAGGCCCTTTCTGCAAAGATGCTGACACTGAGACCATGCAGGCTTGGACCAAAATGGTGGAGGCTTGCATGGTGAGTAGTGGTTACACAATGGATGTACTTTAAAGTCAGAGCCAACAGAACTGATTGATGGACTGGAAGTCAGGTCTGAGGGAGTGCGAACAGTCAAGATTTTAGTCTGTGCAACTGTGGAATAGAATTTGTGCAGGGTTTGGAAGCATATGATTCTGGAAAGAGTGTGTAGATATATGAAGAGAGTCTCTAACATTAGGCCTTAAGTTTTAATAATCTATTTTGTATAATAGAACTTCCCTTGGGCATATTTCCAATGAATAGTAAGAGTCCCTATGGCTTCTTAGACAAACTGATAACATCAAAGAGATGAATCTTGGACAGCTGCAGCTAACGCAGCTCTGAGAAGCACCGCCTGTACCAGGCACCCCATAAAAGCCACTGCAATTTTTCCTCCAAAATGGTCTCAAATTCTTTTTTTAAATGACTGATGCAATGCAGCTAGTGCCAGAGGTTACAATTTCTGTGATTGCTAGAAACCACTTCAAAGCTCACACGATTATTATCATTATGAAGATTAATAATTATACTTGGAATTTTACTGAACGGTGATTTAGATGTCAAATGGACACTTACGAAAGAGGGCAAAATTTTTATCCTGTCCTAGACCAGAATCTAGTAAGGTCAGAGGAGACGACCTTGACCTAGATGTAAAAGGACGTGGAGGAGATGTGGGTGACCTGGAATGACTTAATCCACCTAGGACTAAAGTCTGAGATACAACAGCAGGGGATTTGGACTGTCGGGCAGCTACCTAAACAACCAGAATCATCAGCTCCTGGGCTTAATGGCTATAATTTGGGGTAAGGTTGGTAATAATGGTTTATTTTTTTCTTGTGTGGAAGTATAGGTCTGCAAAACTTACTGAATTTGGGATTCAAAAAATGAGACTGTTTACAAACACATGATGCAACCTAAGTCAGTATAATGACTAAGTCTCTTGCAGAACAATTCAGCGGTGGTCATGATGAGTTCGAACTTGGACTTTTGAGTTTTCATTGGGCAGACACAAACCATTCTCACTCAGTCTGTGAAGTTGTTTTCCCCCTCTTCTAGACTCTAAGTAGTTTACACAATAAACAGTTATTTCCATAGTAGAAATGGGCCAAGACCTCTAAGCTCCAAAGTTAACCTGTTATTATGGTTAGAAATCAGGGTTGCCGTTTTTCCAGGTTTTCGCAGCCACACAACTTTTGACCTAGCTGGTGGAAATGGAAGAGTAAATATAGTTCCTTGACCTCTTCACAAAGGTAAAAATCAACATGTCCAGGTATTTATTTCACTGGCAAGTGATTGGGCACAAAGAGGCATTGCAGTGGGTTCGGATAATGACAGGACTCTACAAACTTTTTTCAAAGGAAAATTTTAAGCAAGAGTTCATCCATACACTGTCCATGTCCTCTTATTTAGGAGTTTGATATAAAGTACTGATGTGAAAACCTTATCTACTTCATAATTTATCAATGGCATCACATGATAAAATGAAAACTTTTAGAATCATAATTCATATCCCAAAATCAGACACCAGGCCCATGAGAGGAAATCTCATCACAAGCATATGTAGAAGGGAAGAATTCTTCTTCCACTTAAAATTCCTTCATAACTGAGATGAGTCATTTCCTTCCCTATGTTGAAAATTATGCTTTAAACCCACCTCCTTCCATGAAAAAGACAGCTGTAGCCCTTCCCAATCCCCACAGCATGGCAAGCATGGTTTTCACTATGGGGTCTGTATTTATAGCCTCTGGATATTTCTTAGGCATTGAATGACTAACTACCAGAAAAAAAGTCATGTATATATACCCATTCTGCTTCCTAGAAGGCACTGACTATATGCACAGTCAACCCAAAAAGAGACCGTGTTCTATTATGTGGTCCTTTTTAACATTATAACAAAGTGAACAGAAGCAAACAGCAAGAATTACAAAAAATTCTTTTTGGAATCCTCATATTTCAGTGTCATTTTTTTTTACACATTTGCACTATTGCAAAAACAGTATATTTTTTAAAAGACCTGAAGTAATCATAACAGACAAGCATATAAGAACAGGAACAATCTGTTGAAATGTAGAGTTAAAATTTGCAAATTGAAAAAGGTCATATCAAATAAGAACTTCATGAACAGAATGTCAAAACCCTACTCAAATCTTTTCTCTCTACACTAAAAAAATCAAAGATGCAGGAAAATTTGAAACTACTCCTTTTTACTATCCATTAGTCAAACGACTCAAATGCTCTGCTCTCCGGGTTCATACGCATTTTAAACTTAACTTAGTATTCTGGTACAATTACTAATTCATTTCCATTTGTTCAAACCTTTAAACCCTCTTTTCAAAATCAATTTACTAAAATCTAGCTTTCTACCTTCTATAGACCACTTTGACCAACTGTAAAAGAAAAATTCAAACATGAAGTTTAGCTCACAAGCTGTACCAAAATTAAAAAACAAAATAAGTTGTCTCCTACCTATAGTTGTTATAACAGTGCCAGCAAAGAAGAAGGAACTTCCCAAATCCCAGTGACTGATTTGATTGGAGGTGTTTCCTAAAGGTATAATCCCTGCATTTATTGCTGCCACTATTTGCTGCAAGTTTAAAAAGAAATTTATCAGTACACATGAATCACATGGAGGCATCAAACAGTGTATATTTCACCCCAGTTGACGAATTAGACAAAGAGAATCAATTCTAAGGCATGGTTTTCCATTTGAAGTATACAATATAGATTAAGGCTTTATACCAAAGAATGTAAAAAGATAAATGATAAGAAAATTGTATTGGATATCAAGTGAATGGATCTGTATGGAGCACATCATAGTGTTCCAATATGCATTCGTATCTCATCCGTTAACATACGCAGTGACTTATTTGAATTAACTACTAAATACAGCCATGTTTTTTAGTAAGCACCACAGAGTTAAAATGCCAGACTTCAAACTTACAATTTAAATCATATATAAAAGCTTCATCAAAAAGCAAGTATTTCCAAAAGTGCACATCATTTTGAATGTTAAACATATGCAGCTAAGCCTGGGTTGTGTATAACTGTACAGCGTTATTTATCAATAAGGTCCAACAAAACAGGCTAAGAAGGAAAGGCAAGAGCAATCTTCTATCACACTGCTGTTAGTTCATGTATATCTAGATTCTTAGAATCTCTGCAGACTTTTTATAAATTCTATGACAATATCACAGCATCACCAAAATATCACCAAAGACCCATAGATGACAATTACTCAACAATATTCATATAGGGACACTAGGATCTGGATGCTGCCTGGAGTAGTTCAGAGAGACAGACAGAAAGATGACATTATAATCCCTTCAATCATCAGATGCGGAGCAGAGGATGGGACTATCCAGAAGCACAAAACAGAGAAGAGAATATGTGAGGAGAAAATTGTGTAGTAAAAGAGAGACATACAGATTGTAGGAAAAGATGTTTCCACATATAAACGAATAGTTTTAGAAATCGTTACGATTTAATTTCCAGATTTTAAAATTGGAAGGAGCGTCATTTGATAGGCAAGGAAATTAAAGACCAAGAGAGGTAAAGTGACTTGTTTAAGGTTAGTTTACTGGCAAATGGACAAAAACTACACTGTAAAAATGGAGGGCACGACCCCAGGAAGTTACTGTCAGAAGGAAAAGAGCATGTAATCCAGAACTGAAATGCAATATAAAGGGGTGCCTGGGTGGCTCCCTTGTTAAGTGTCTGCCTTCGGCTCAGGGTGTGATCCCAGGGTCCTGGGATCGAGCCCCTCATCGGGCTCCCGGCACTGCTGTGAGCCTGCTTCTTCCTCTCCCACTCCCCCTGCTTGTGTTCCCTCTCTCGCTGGCTGTGTCTCTCTCTCTGTCAAATGAATAAATAAAATCTTAAAAGATGAAATCTTAAAAAAAAAGAAATGCAATATAAAATTTCATTTGTCTGATTTGTTTTACCCTATAAATTAAAACTTCAATAGTTCTGTGTAAAGTTAATTGAATGGTAATGCTTTTTAAAACTTTTAACAATAACATATATTTATTGCAGAAAAATTAGTAAAATATAGAAAGGCATAACAAAGATAATAAAAATTATTCATAATTCCAGAATCCAGAGATAACCACGGTTAATATATTAAAGTATCTACTGCTGGTATTTTGCTATACTTCTTACATGGTTGGATTTATGAAATATATGAAATGTATTCTCCTTTTTATTTAATATTTTTCTATATATAGATTTTCTTTGTCATTACCATATTAACTTAATCATTGCCAGATATGTAGATGCATACGCTGTTCTAAAATTTCTTATTATGAAAAGTGCTGCTGCGAACATATTTAGGTATAAATATTTTTTCATTTCTGAATATTTCGTTGAGAGAGATTGTTAGAAATAAATTTGTCACGTTAAAGATTATGAATATTTTAATGCACTCAATTTACAGTATCAAGTAGCTATCCAGGAAGGTTGTTACAATTTACAGTTGCCCCCCCCAATGATTTACAAATGCTTAGCAATGCTATTACCTCTAATACTAATATTTTATCTTTAGTGAACTGATAAGAATTGTTTACATTTATATATCCTTTACTGTGAGTGAAGTTAAACAATAAAGCTTTCTTTATTATACATTAAATGCACACAAATATAGATAACGCATATATATGCACAGCACACAATGAAGTTAGTTTTGAGATACTTGATTTTTTCCACCAGACTATTGTAACTTTAATATAGATAAGGCAGACCTCCCTGACTATTTTCTTTAAAAATGTTTTTTGTAGTTACTAATCTATTATTCTTGCATGAACTTCAGAATCATTTAATTAAATTTTACAGAAACTTTCATTCCCATAGGTTTAACATATTTCCATTATTTGGTTATGTATGAAATCCATAAGTTAATTAAGGAAACTGAACATTATTATAATAGTGAAACTTCCTGTCACAGAACATGGTAGGAATCTCCATGTATTGAGTCCTCTTTAATATCCTGAAATAGGATACTTTTATATGCTTCACACAGGTCTGTTAGGTTATTCTTAGGCATTTGACTTTTTTCCATTTTGAATTATAACTGCTTATTGCTGCTGTATACACAAATATATATTGCCCGTTCTCTACACTCGCAACTCTCAAATTTTATTTATCTCAACCACTTTACAGTGTCAAAATTATTGAAGATATCAAGGAGCTTTTGTATACATGAGTTATAACTATTGATATTTACTATATTTACGAAAATTTGTAATTTTCAAAATGTTTTGATTAATCCATGTAAAAATGACAAGAAGGCCTTTATATATTAACATAAGTAATCTACTTTTATGGAGATAATTGTTTTCCAAAATCAAAAAATTATTTAGTGAAAAGAGAGGCACTGTTCAATAATTTTATAAATCTCTTAAATTTCCAGGGGCACCTGGGTGGCTCAGTCGGTTAAGCGTCTGCCTTCGGCTAAGGTCATGATCTCAGAGTCCTGGGATGGAGCCCAGTGTTGGGCTGCCTGCTCAGCAGGGAGCCTGCTTCTCCCTCTTCCTCTCCCTCTGCCATTCCTCCCACTTGTGCTCTCTGGCTCTCACTCTCTCCGTCAAATAAATAAATAAAATCTTTTAAAAAGTCTCTTAAATTTCTGGATTAATAGAAAACAGATTCGAATATGTGTTTCTGCATTCAACTTACTGGAGAGCATATCACACAACCTCTGAAAAACTCATGAAACAAGGGGAGTGGAAAAGGCAAAATCATCTTAGCATTTTCAAGAAAATAGCTTTGACCTCCTCAGACCCCTGAGAGGGTCTTGGGATAACACCTTGAAAACCACTGCTGTATACTGAACTTTTTTTGTTTGATTTTTTTTTCGTACCTAGAGAACCAAAGTAAGCAAGCTTATAGCTCTACAAGTAAAGGCATTTTACCCCTGTATCTTCCAAAAGCTATGCTTTATTACCTTTCATGTCTTGTTACATTGGCCAGTATTTCCAGAGCAACGTTAAATAAAACTAACGAAAGCAGACTTCTTTGTTTTTTTGTAGCATAAAATCCTCAACGGCTTTAGCGTTTTATCATTAAATATACTGACCATTGGCAAGAAAATGGTATTTAGTTATATAATTATAAGAGCAAGCAAATAAAAAGGACTGATAAATGAAACTTGAAAATCTAAAAATGTCTTTGGAAATATTTTCAGATAGCAATAAACACAAGGGAGGTGCACATAAACATTGTAAGCACAGGCTAGTAATCTCTAGTTTTGCAACTCCCAGGAAAACTAAAGCTGCCAGTAAAAATATCCAGGAAGAGGAGGGTGGTTTTATATGCATTGTAATTACATCCAAAGTGTATTTTTATATTTTTTAGACATTTCTTCAACACATTCATTTATTGAAAAATATTTTCCAATTGCTTATGATGCTAGGCAATGGGGAAACAACAGAGAAGTAAAAAAAAAAAAAAAAGGGTGACATAGTTATAAATGAGGAAAGATAAGGCATGTCTTTAGACTCCACCCCATTAAAAACAATTAATTATTTTATTGACTAGAAGCAAGCTAATTTCTCCAGCAATTGACTTGAAACAGCCTACAAGGTCAGCACCATTATTTTAGCCCATTCTTTTGTTGTCAATGATGAGGTGCAATATTACCCAGACACTTGGATAACATCCACAAATTATCTAAATGCTAAAGAAGCAAAAGTAGACTTAGGAACAGTCATGTTTGGTAATGTGTGCATTGTAAATAGTTATCACAGAGCTGTGATGATTGCAACAGAGGCTTGAGATGGAACTGGGAATATGTCAAGTCACTACGAGAATGAGTCTACCATGAGGTTCTTTATTTGGAATATTCTTGTGAATTTACTTTATATTTTTGTACAAGATCTCTCGGTCAATGTCCACAGGAAACTGGTTGCCTTTAGCAAGTGTACTGATATAGATCTAAGAGTCTTGCATTTCAACAACAATTCAGGCTATCAAAACACATAACAAATGCCTTCATTAGAACTGTTTCTGTAGGTGCCGTATCATGTGACTAAAGTAACAATCACTTCATCAATAATAAAAATTCACTTTTCCATGCAAGGTAACTTTCGTAAACAATCAAGTCATGTTCGACAACTTACAAATAAGTTGAATTGTTTAGCTTAGAGTAAAGAAAATTTGGGTCCTCTGCATCTAATCCTAACACATGATTACTTAAGTGCGATTAAAGAAGGGCTTCCGAACTTAAAATCTACAAAAGTATAAGATCATCTTGTTTGGATTCACATTTAATTTGGGGTCTTTAGTATATAGACTATCATAGAATGTGCATTAAGAAAAGGAAGTTGAATATATGGTTCTAGTCAGGAGCATGAGCTGAAACTTCAGAAATAGAGCTCTAAGAGCTTTGTGCTCATTGAGATGATAAAGGTAATTACTCATAAAAGTAATGATGAACAATCTGAGTTTCCATGACAGTGATGTCTTTAGAACAGAAGTTCACAGAGTTCTACTGTGATTTTGTGCATTCTTGAATTGTAAGAACTTGTCTCAATGTCATTTGGCATTTCGGAACTATATTCAGCTTTGACACCAAACACCAATAAGATACACTTATTTGTAATTGTATGAGACTAGCCTTGGAACCCAAGGCAATCACGGACAATCATGAAAATGTTTCATGAGCCCAGTGCCTAGGAGCAACTTTTTCATGTGTTATAAAGTACTTGACCAGCTATTGTGTCATTGAAGGAAAATGTGTTGAAAATTAAATAACGCCAGGGAAGACCTGAAGAATATATTGTTTTAAAAGTAGGTTATATCATGGATCTTAAAATACTGTGATACCAGAAGTTCTAATTTCACTTTTTTTCCCCTTTACTCAGAGGCTCAGATGTTTATGTTCATCAAAACAATACAGAATGTTCTGAATGCCTTCCACAAATTCCTCCTCTGTTCATACTGCAAACATGATTTCATTAAAATACATTTTCATACCTATAATCCTAAAAGTAAAGTCACAATAATTTGAGTTTTAAGTGATGTGAAAATTCTAAACTACAGGTATCATGTATTAGTATTTGAGTTACACCAATGATGTGTGCATAACTGGTCCAATCACAACTTTTTTTTTTTGAGTTTTATTTATTTATTAAAGTAATCTCCACACCCAGCATGGGGCTGGAACTCACAGAGATCAAGAGTCGTATGCTCTTCTGACTGAGCCAGCCAGGTGCTCTGGCAACTTCTTTTAACTTGGTATTTAAGTTTGATCTCATTTTTTTCCCCTCATTTGGAAAAGAATACTATTTCTAATAAATTGATATAATAACCAAGTCCAGTTATAATTACACTGACACCTGTATTATAACACATTTGCTTAAAGAAGAACATAAGTATTATTTTGCCAAATTTCTGTAAGGAAGAATTACACATCTTTTTTTTTTGGCTATCAATTTCCTTGTGGGGGAACCAGTTTCATCCTGAGAGGAAGCTAGTCTTACGAAAAGAATCAAATCACACATTCAGAACACCACATTTGAACACTTGAAGCATGTAAGCAAGATTATTTTGAAATACTTGTAGAATGCATAATGAGAAAAGCAAAATAATAAACGATGTTCTCATTGCCAAAGAGGTTTGTGAAAAGATATAATGGTAGATATTATTACTATTTATTGTTATACAACAAAAAGAATCATCATCCATCAATCATATGTAGTAACATATGAGTATACTATTGCCAAAGGCTATCATTCGTCTCATTCTTAACCTTCTGGTTATACATCAACACCATGATCACCTAATGTCGGATGATATGAACTGCTTTGAAAGGTCCTGCTCATAAAACCAGAGGTGATCTCGAAATGGCCTTTTCTCTTACAGGCTCATAGTTCACGTACGGCACTGATGGAGCCTAGGCAACCTTGACTGGTGTATCTGAATCAATGAGGAGTCACGTTTGTTTATCCATTTCCTGAGTGTTGTTTTTTTTTTTTTTAACTTTATGGGCCATATCTGTCTGAAATGTTACTTATAGACATCATTTGCTCAAAAAGCTTCTCCTCTAATGTCAGTAACATGTAGTAGTCTTAGTCACTGGGGCTGCTTCTTCAACATATCAAATGAGGCTCAACAGAGAAGCAGCATCATAGAACTTTATTGTCAACTTACATACAAAGGCACCCCATGGTACATCCTTCCTACCACTAGGGCACGTGCCCAGAAATCAAACCTATCTTCTTCACTTTTTTGTCCTTCCACGGTATCCTGGAAAGTAAAGTAATGACCTTGGCTTTCTTGTATGAGATAATATTTTGGTCAGAATACCACTTGGGACCACTGACAGTCCAACAAGGGAGCAAACAACTTCTTGAAAACCACACTGTATTAGCATATTGCTCCACAGGACTATTCCAGGGGCAGCGATCAGCTAATGACAGTACTAGGTTGAACCATAGAAAATTGCCAATATCTAAGCCCTTTTTGGTCTAAAAAATGACAACTTCATATTAGCATACAAAGGAATGACACTTATGTTTTCATGAATAGTATGTAATAACATGCTAACTCTCATTTCAGTGTGACATCTATTACTTTCAGCATGAAGGCCAATTCCCATTAGCAGGAAACTGTTAATACCAATCAATCTATTATGGTCTTGCTTACAGTTCTACATGAAGAATATATACTTCTCAGATTAAATAAAACCCTATATGGCTGAGAATTCTATTCTGAGAAAACATAGAGTAACTCCTGAATTCTTACTGGAAATTCAAGTTGTGTCCAACTTTTGCACACATCTGAAAAGCCAAGGGATATTATCTAATATTTAAGATGTTTATATTTTGTAGAAGTCAATTTATATATTCATCATTTGATATCAAATATTCCATACTAATACACATTCTAGCCTCCAGTTTGATAAGTGAACTTGAGACACGTTACATGTAACTTAGTTTTTCCGAAATTCTATAGTTATATGGAGATGACGCATGTTTTGTTTTGTCTAGGAAAAATAGAGGAATCTATGTAAATTCTAAAAGGAAAAAGAAAACCCAGAATTACATTCTACAATTAAATAAACTGTTTTAAGAACTGAGAAAGGTTCGATTTTTAAAATCTAACACCAATAATCTTTTTCCTTTTAAAAAATATATTTCTGATTTCTGTGAAGAAAAAAGATGGAGTAGTATATTTGCATATTTTACACAGAACACAGCTGATTAAATCATTCTATATTTAGAGTCTGGTAAAGAAGCAAGTTTTCACAGTTCCTCCAGGGTATATCTTTTAAGTGGGAAAGGTAATATGCAATGATGTTTTTAATCTATTGTTCTTGTTGAAAACAATTTGAATCAAAATATATTTCATGTTTTCTTTAAAAGGCTTTCGAAATCCTTGGCTGTGTTTCCAAGTAATCCATTACTTATGTTTAATCGCACATTAATTAGAAACTTTTTAAAAGAAACATGCTTAGAAAAAAAAAAAAAACCCTTAATTCTTTTTTTTTTTTTAAAGTAAGCTCTGCACCCAACATAGGGCTTGAACTCACGACCCCAAGATCGACATGCTCTACTGACTGAACCAGCCGGGCACCCCCAAAAACTTAATTCTTATAATCTAAAAAAGACAGTATTTCCTAAGGGAAGCTGTTTCCACACACCAGACTTTAGAAAGCACCTCTAAAAGTAAACATCTTGCTTACCTTCCCATGTCTTTCCTTCTATTTAAGGATTATGCCACTGCATGTCGAAGCTATTTTATACACACTAATGAGATGTACGGCTTTTTTTTTTTTTTTTTTGCTCTTTTGAAAGTGTAAATTTATTTCCTATTAGTAGAAACAAAGCTTAAAATCCTGAGTAGGAAAGAACAGAGAGTTAGAGATGGATGTCACCCACAGAGCCCAAAGCAAGAGGCAAACTGCTTGGTATTAGAATTGTCTTCCCTGATTATATTCACTTTGGAAGATATTTTTAATCCTAACATGAATATAAAAATTATTGGGCATTTGGAAAAATAAGAGTAAAAATGATCACTCAACAGGCCCTAAAACGGTTTTTGCAACATGCATATATTCCAATTTTGGTTCTGTTAACAGTTGTAATCAATAAGTGTGCTTTCAACTATTTCCCTATAACTTAAACATGTTCCAAGGTATTTTGAAGCCATTAATACCTTAGTTCTTAGTCATCTATACATCACTGAGTAGCTACATGTAAAAGAGTTTACATAACCAACCCTCTATTAATGAATAAATTTGTATCACTGTATCCAAGGTCAAAGTTATTATAGAGATGGTTCATATATCTGACAAGGACTAAACATGAAACACTAAAATTCCGTTCTTCTTTGAGCTCGGTGTGAAATGCCACTGTGGTGTAGAAAGGATAAAATGTGCTCAAGACCCTTGAGTCCTTCCAACGCTGGAAAGCCAGGAAAATACATGTGAAACAAGCATACCGAAACCTGCATTTCTCCAGCTGTGCATTTTTCCATGTTTTCCTGGATTCCGTATTATTCTATGGAATATTAATATTCTATTGGAGTATTAGTCTCTGTCTCTCTTTTTGACCCCTTCCACCTCATCTCAGCATTGGTGGTGGAAAAGAGATTAAAGAAGAATAGGAAAATATGGAGAAAGAAGGGGGTAGAACAAGAAGTCGACAAGAAACAAAAGAGCAAGTAGAGGGGAAAAGATAAATGTTAGTTAGGTAACAAAGAAGAGACAGTTCTAGAAAAATCAGATAGGAACTTAATTCAAGTCACTCTATCTAGGAAGCTCTTTTAAAAGAGGTGTCCTTAAAATAGGATTTGAGTAGGCAGAAAACTGACATCAAGAAGACACAGCATCTAAGACAATATTTTTGTACCATTTTACCTAGGGCACATGACACTAACCAGCCAGCATTTATTTATGCACTGTTTTAAAGGCCTGAAGTTCTAAACTGATGAGAAAAAAACAGCCCAAAATGGAGCAAAGGGAGTTTTCCTCTGTCAATTACATGTATCCACAGAATTCCCAAATTTAGAGATCCTGATGGCTTTCTCAGTAAAATGCCACTGATCTCTATGAATTTGATTTTTCCAGTATACTTAAGCCTATATTTCCATAACAGATACAAATTTAAGCTAAAAAATGCTTTATACCTACATAAAAGTAATCACAGGGGAAATAGGGAAATTATTCAAGTTTCAATAGAAAGGCAACTTTTTTTTTATCACAGGTTTTAAAAAACAAGTGATTTCTTTTTCTTGCCCTTTCTGAATTTGTAACTAAAAGATCATAGCAAGGATTGAAAATCTCTGTACACACACACACACAATCAACAAAGTGGTCAGCTAATCAGATTTGTGTTTGAATAAATCAAACTTCCCATAACCCAAATCAGCCATCGGTAAAGGCAAAATATCACAATTCTAAAACATTTCAGTAACATTCTGATCAGCAATTCCTCTGTTTCAGGCCCCTCCCCCCCAATTTATGTATTTCTTACTTCAACTGAGTTGACTCATTGCCATTAGTAGGCTAAAAGAAATTGGTACGCTTTCAGGTTCCAGACAAAATTTTTTAATACGCTGCAGAGTAAGTTTACTAATGACTCGCTAACATTACACAGAGAAAAGGAAGTCTGGCAAAACTGCTTAATATGTTTATATTTCTTGGCTCAATGTCACAAAATCAAGACGGCAAAAATAGTGTATGAATAACTTCCCAAAACGTAGTGATTCATACCCATCCTTAGCTTTCCTCCAAGTTTTCCCCATATTTCTCAATTACACACCCATACACTCACCAGTCATAGCAAATATTGAATTAGTTGAAATCCATTTTCTGGAGAAACGGAACCTGATAGAATTTATTATATTTTTCTAAGCCAACTGGAATGACAGAGCTACCCTGTGACACCTGTCCAGTAGTTACACAAAAAAGCAACTAAACCCTTCCCTCGGGCATCTCTCAGACTGATTTAAGAGTGTCACACCACAGCCATCAGCACTGATAATGAGCCTGGCATCTTTCCTCCTGTTTTCTACATTAGTCATTCACATATGCTGTATTGTTCATCTTCATTCACACAAGGGTATCAATCTCAAGAGCATTTCAGAGCACAGCTACCTATGAAAGAGAAGGGGCTCCAAAATCCACATGATAAGCACGAGACTGGAGGGTCTTCTCTGCTCAGAGGCTGAGAGTATGAAGATGCCTTTGCCCCCATTTAGTGAGGGATGGGTCAAATGCCTGGAGAGGTATCCATTTGGCCCAACATCCTTAGTGATCTTCACTTCTCCTGCCCCCAAACTCTTTCCAACCAAGCATGTGTTTATGCTGGTGGAATGAGCATGATAGGTTTAAACAGGGCGGGAGAGAGAGAAGTGCATAATCACATTAAAGCAACATGCAGTCTCTGGAGGGTCCAGAGTGTTGGCATCAGGAGATGAATGAATACACCTGAATATCACTCACTTTTTATTTTTAGTCACCTGCTGTGCATCTAATGGATGACCTGTGGGTAGCTTTGTCTCCTTAAGTAACTATTTGAAACCAGCAGGGCAAGACCTGAGGTGCTTCACCATTTCATAAAATTAACCCTGTGAACATTATCAATATGGTATCACTTAACGGGAATCACATATGTATTATTTACCTTCCACAAAAGCTGAGGCATAGAGAGGCTGAATGGATCACTAGTTCAAAATAAGTAAACACAACAATTAACCCGGCAAACCAGTCTCTCATCTTGGTGATACAGTTTAGCTGTATTGTAGCTTTGGTTGCCTAGCGTTAGACATAGTTGTCATTTACAGTGTTATTTTTATGTGAAAACATATGGGAAGTCCCAAGCAATAAATACATTTATACATAATTTTTTAAAAGAATCCATTCATAAGCTTGAAGCTGGGTGAACATCTTATCTTATCTGTATGTGTATAAAGTATCCCAAATGGTCATCGGGCCTTGTCTTCAACGTACATGCCACACACAGTCTCTGTGTCTAGTGTAATGCTAACTGCTCAAGAATTATCTGTGGCACATTTTGTTCTTACTGATTTCTAAGTACACAAATGATCACTATTGTGAACTGATAGGATAGAGCACTAACTGCATACTACAGGTCGTGGTGAAAAAAGTAAGACTTTGCAGTAGTACTTGATACAATTAATCTCTTCTACCTTGCAACATGCCTTCACTTGGCCTACAGAACACCACACTCTCTAGCTTTCCTCCAGTCTCCCTGAATGATGTTTCATCCCCCTCACCTTTGAGCCTATGGTTCTGTCCCCCGTCCGTCCACACTCCTAAGTGATTTCGTTTAAACTCAAGCCTCTAAATATCATCAATATGTGATAACTCTCAAATATATTTCTCATTCTGGACTACTTCCCTACCTGGATGTCTGAAAGGCAGTTCAAACCAATCATACGCCAAACCGAACTCCCAAGCTCCTCCCTGAAACCTGATTTACCTGAGTTTTCCTCTTGTCATTAACTAGCAACTTTATTTTTCCAGTTATTAAGGTCCCAACCCTATGAATCATCCTTCACTTCTTTCTCTAACACTCATAACAAATCCCATTAGCGTTACCTTCAAAACATCCCTTGACCACATCCACTGCTTCTGTCCTCATCTAGACTATCAGGTTCCACCAGGGTTCTGACTTTGCCCACCTACATCTATTCCTCACAGGGTAACCACAGTGATCCCTTTAAGTCATAAGTCAGATCATATACTTGCTCTCCTCTCTACCTGTAATGCCTTCCCCCACGTGTATATACATGTATGCACAGGTGACTATCTTTCAAGTTGTGCTAAAATACCTGGATTCCTTCATTTCCCAATTTAATTTGCCGAGGCAGTAATTCTCTATCATGTAACCTATATTACTTTTTCAAAACACTTAGAATTGTTGGAAATTATCTTGTATGTTTATTAGTTTACTTATTTTTTGTTTCTATAATTATAAGAACCTTACTTGAGTAGCTCATGGCTTTAACACCCATAACCTCAAGAGGGGTGATATCAGCAAAATGGTGAAAGAGGAAGCCCCAGAACCTCCTCCTCCAACAGAGATACTGGTTTAACAATGCACAGACCAATTCCCTTAATGAGAAATCCAGAAATCAGTTAAGAGGCTCCTGAAATTCAAATGAGCACAAAACCATTCATATCAAAGCTGGTAGAAAAATTCATGGCCCTTATTCACAACAGTCCTTCCCCGGTTCAGCATGGTGCAATAGGGAGAAAACTCCCAGCCCCCAGCTTCTCTCTGGGGAGGCAAAGAGTTGGAATATGCATCAAATGTTGGGGGGGCACTGCCCATTGGATTGTTTTTTGCCTTGCCTATGTCAGAGCACACTCTAGATGCCTGGGGGACAATGAAAACACAAGTGAGCTGCGCAGCTTGCGTCTGCTCCAGAGGACCCATGGTGTAGCAGGCAGAGCCCAACAGAGATAGCAACCTCTCCCTCAGGGGAAAAGGGAAGAGAGGAGCATATGTTCAACATTCTGATTTTTGGAGGGGCTACCCAAAGGATTGGTTTTTGTCTCGCCCAACTCAAAGCACAGACTGATGGGGATGCAGCCTCCTCTAAAAACCTAAGGGCCACTGAGAATAACAAAAACCTGGCAGGTTTGCAGCAGCTCTGGAAAAACTGCAGTACTGCAGACAGGCACCAGAGGTAGCAAGAGATTACAAGCTCCTGAAAAAAGAAACTGGCAAATCCATGTAACTGGGAATTTACATGCACAAGTCCAGAGAAACACATCCACAGAGAAGGTCTGAGAGGCCTGCAGAATCTGAAGCTGGGCTGACCGGAGAAGCTTTTCCCTGTAGAGAGTCAGTTTGTGAAGACTGAGAGAGGTGACTGCTTTATCAAATGGGTAGATCACAACATAAATTTATAAGGCATATGAAGAAACACGGAAGCATGGTTCAATCAAAGCAACAAAATAAATGTCCAGAAACAAAGGTATATGAATTACCTCAAAGAATTCAAAAGAACCATCATAAAGATGTTCAATGGGTTCAGAAAACAATGCATGAGCAAAATGAGGATATAAACAAAGTGATGGAATATATGGCAATGAACCAGTTAGGAGCTGGAGCCTACAATAACCCAACTGGAAAATTTCTAGAGGAATTCAACAGCAGACATGATTGAGCAGAAGAACCAGGGAACTCCAAGGCAAGACATTTGAAATTATCCAAAGGAACGAACGAAAAAAAGAGAGAGAATGAAAAAGAGTGAAGAAAGTTTAAGGGATTTATGGACTACCATCAAGCACGCCAATATACACCCAAAGTCCCAGACGTACAAGAGGAAAAGAGGCAAAGAGCTTATTTGAAGAAATAATGGCTGAATACCTCCTACACCTGTGAAAGAAAATGGACATCCAGATTCAAGAAGACCAAAAGACTCAAAATAGAATGAATTACAGAAGTCCACACCAAGACACATATAATCAAATTGTCAAAAGTCAAAGACAAAGAGGGAACTTTAAAAGCAGCAAGAGGAAAGTGACTCATCACTTGCAAGCGTGCCCCCATAAGACTACTGGCATATTTCTCAGCAGAAGACTTGCAGGGCAAAAAAGAATGGGAGGAGATACTCAATGTGCTAAAAGAAAAAACTGCCACCCAAGTTTACTATACCTGGTAGCACTATCCTTCAAAAATGAAACATAAATACTTCTCCAAATAAACAAAAGCTAATGGAGTTCATCACCCCTTGACCTGCCTTATGAGAGATGTTAAAGGGAATCCTTCAAGTTGAAGTAAAAGGATGTTAAAGAGCAACGGAAAGCACATGAAAGTATAAACTTAACTGCTAAAGGTAAATAGGTTGACAAATAGAGAGTACTGCTGAACTGTAATGGTGATACATAAATCATTTTTACTACTGATATAGAAGTTAAAACATAAGAGTATAAAAAATAACTATAAATAAAAGATATGTTCATGGATACAACATAAAAAATGTAATTTGTGACCTCAATAACACAAAGTGGTGGTGGTGGGGGGGAGAAGAGTTTGGTATGTAATTGAAATTAAGTTGCTATCAGCTTAAAATAGTGTTGTAATGATGAGATGTTTTATATAAACACCATGGAAACCACAAAGAAAATACCTATAGAAGATTTTCAAAAGAAAAAGAGAAAGAAATAGAAAAATATATATCATTACCAAAAAAAATTAGCAAAAACAAAGATGACAGCAAAAGATGAAAAGAGTGACAAAAAAGTTACAAGACAAACAGGACACAATTAACAAAATATTAATAGTAAGTTCTTTCCTATCAATAATTCTCTTAAATGTAGATGGATTCAAAGATATAGTCAAACGATACAGAGTGGCTGAATGGATTTTTTTAAAAAGATTCAACAATAAGATTCTGTCAGTAAGAAACTAAATTAGATTTGAGGTGACACCTAGACTGAAAATGAAAAAGTAGAAAATGGATTTTCCATGCAAATGGTAACAAAAAGACAGCATGTGTGCTCATACTTATAACAGACAATACAGATTTTAATTAAAAAACTGTCACAAATGACAAAGCATGGCATTACAGAATGAGAGAAACGGTCAATTCCCTAGGAAGATATAACAATTATAAATATATATACACCCAACATCAGAGTGCCCAAATATATCACACAACTACTAACAGAACTGAAAAGAAAAATAGACAGCAACACTGTGATAGCAGTGCCCCACTTTCAATAGTGGATTGAATATCCAGACAAAAGATCAATAAGGAAACAGAGGACATGAACAACATTGTAACCCAAATAGGCCTAACAGACATATATGGAACATACCACTCAACAAAAAGTATAAAAAACCAAAAAAAAAAAAAAAATACATGTTTTTCTCAAGCACACATGGAACCTTCTCCAGAACAGATCGCATGTTAGGTTACAAAAAGAGTCTTAACAAATTCAAAAAGACTGAAATCATACCAAGTATTTTTCTGACCAAAATGGAGTGAAACTAGAAATCAATAGCAGAAGGAAAACTGGAAAGTTCACAGTTATGTGGAAATTAAACAACACACTCCAAGACAATCAAGGGGTTGAAGAAGAATGGATCAAAGAAGAATCAAAAGGGAAATTATAAAATGTGTGGAGACAAATGGAAATGAAAATATAACATAATAAAACATACAGGTTGCAGCAAAAGTAGTACTAAGAGGAAAGTCTACAGTGGTGAGCTATATTAAAAAAGAAAGATCTCAAATAAAGAACCTAACTTTACACTTCAAAGAACCTGAAAAAGAACAATCTAAACTCAAAATTTCCAGAAAGAAGGAAATAATAAAGATTAGAGCAGAAATACGTGAAAGAGAGAATGAAAAATCATAGCAAAAATAACAATTGTTTTTTTGAAAATATAAAAGAAATGGACAAACCTTGTTAGACTAAGAAAAAAGTAAGAAATCTCAAATCAAATAAAATCAGAAATAAAAAAGCAAACATCACAATCAATGCCACAGACATAAAAAGGTTAAAAGATATTACTATGAAAAATTATTCTCAACTTAGAAGAAATAAATTCTTAGAAACAATCTACAAACACTAAATTATGAAAAAACAAAATATGTGCATACCTAAACTAGTTTGAAGATTGAATCAGTAATCAAAACTTTCCAACATAGAAAAGCTCAGGGCCAGAGGATTCACTGATGAATTCTACCACACATTTAAAGAATTAACACAATTCCTTCTGAGACTCTTTCAAAAAATTGAAAAAGAGGGAGCATTTCCAAACTCATTTTACAGAAGCAGCAGTACTCTGATACCAAAGCCAGAAAAAGACGCCATAAGAAAAAACTACAGGCCATTATCCCTGATAAATACAAATGCAAACATCCTCAACAAAACACTTGCAAATTGAATTCAACAGCACATAAAAAGGATCATACACTGTGACCAAGAGGGATCTACTGCTGTGACGCAAAGATGTTTCAATACATGAAAATTCATCAATATGATACACTGCATTGACAGAACAAAGGAAAAAAATCACATGATCATCTCTAGAGAAAAAGCATTTGACAAAATTCAATACCCTTTATGATAAAAATTCTCATCAAACTAGAAGAAGAAGATTACTTCAACATAATACAGGCCACATATGAAAAGTCCACTCCTAACATTATACTCAACAATGAAAAACTGAAGTTTTACTTCTAAGATCAGGAACAAAACATAAAACTCACTCTGACTACTTCTATTCAATATACTACTGGAAGTCCTTGCTGGAGCAATTAAGCAAGAAAAAGAAATACAAGGCGTTCAAATTGGAAAGGAAGAAGTAAAAGTATCTCTGTTCAAATTACATGACCTTATATGTTAAGAAATTAATTCAGCAAAGTTACAGAATATAAAGTCAATAGATGAATCAGTATGTTTCTAGACTAACAGTGAACAATCCAAAAGGAAATCAAGAAAACATTTCCATTTCCAATAGCATCAAAAAGAATAAAATACTTAAGAGTAAACATAACCAGAGAAGTGAATGATTTGTGTAATAAAAGTATTATGTTTACTTAAAGAAATTGAATAAGACAATTAAATAGAAAGGAATCCTATGTTCATGGATTAGAAGACCTTATACTGTTAAAATGCCCGTATTGCCCCAAATGATCTACAGATTCAATGCAATCCCCATCAAAATCTGAATGGCATTTTTGGCAGGAAAAAAATCCTAAAAATCATATGGAACTACAAAGGACCCCACATAACCAAAACAATCTTGAGAAAGAACAAAGCTGGAGGCCTCACACTTCCTGATTTCAAAATGTGTTACAAAACTACATTAATCAAAATAGTATGGTACTGGCAGAAAGACACATATAGACCAACATTACAGAACAGAGACCAGAAATAAATCCATACGTATATGGTTAAATATGGTCAAATGATCTTCAACAAGACTATCAAGATTACAAATGGGGGAAGGATAGTTTCTTTAGCAAATAGTGCTGGGAAAACTGAACATCCGTATACAGAAGAATAAAATTAGACCTTTATCTTACATCATATATGAACATCAACTCAAAATGGATTAAAGACTTAAGTGGAAGACCTGAAACTACAAAACTCCTGGAAGAAAACACAGGAGACAAGCTTCATAACACCGATCTTGGCAATGTTTCTTGGAAATGTTGCCAAAAGAACAGACAACAAATTAAAAATAGACTAGTGGAACTTCATTAAATTAAAAAGCTTCTTCACAGCAAAGGAAACAATCCATGGAGTGAAAAGGCAGGCTACAGAATGGGAGAAAATATTTGCAAACAATATATCTGAAAAAAGTCTAATAATATCCAAAATATATAAGGAATTCCTACAACTCAATAGCAAAAAAAAAAAAACAAAAACAAACAAACAAAAAAAAAACCAAATAGCCTGAATAAAAAGAAATGAGCAAAGGACTTGACTAGCTATTTATTGGAAAATAATATAAAAATGATCAACAGGTATATGAAAAAATGCTCAACATCATTCATCATCCTGGAAATGCAAATCAAAACCACAATAAGATATCACCCCATATCTCGTAGGATGGCCATTATCAAAACAAACAAAAAACAGAACAAAATAAGTGTTAGCAAAGACTTGGAGAAAGTGGAACACTTGACCACTATTGGTAGGAATGTAAAATGGAGCAGCCGCTATAGAAAATAGTGAGGATGTTCCTCAAAAATTAAAAATAGAACTAGCTTCTGGTACAACAATCCCACTTCCAAATATTTATCCGGAAGAATTGAAAACAGGATCTCAAAGAAATATTTGCTTATTCATTACAGCATTATTCACAATAGTCAAGAGGTAAAAAGAGCTGAAATGTCTATCAGTGGACCAATGGATAAAGAAAATGTGGAACACACATACAATGGAATATTATTCAGCCTTAAAAAAGAAGGAAATCCTGTTCCATGCTACAACATGGATAAAGCTTTGAGGACATTAGGCTAAGTGGAATAAGCCAGTCACAACAGGACAGACGCTTAATGATTCCATTTACGTGAGGTATCTAAAGTAGTCAAAGTCATAGAAGCAGAAGGTAGAATGATGTCTGCCAGGGGTTGGAGGAGGGGGAAATGCGGAGCTGCCATTGGGGTATACAGTTTCAGTGAAGGAAGATGAAAATCTACTGTAAAATATTGTGCTTATAGTTAACAATACTTTGCTACACACTTAAATTTTATTAACAGGGTAGAGCTCATGTTATGTGTTATTTACCACAATGAAAGAATGAAATAAAAGATAAAATCCCTGACATCAAAGAATAGTTTTAAAGGACTATGGTACTTCCATAAAATGGCTTACTACAAAGCCTTTGAACAGGACTCCAAAAATCTATAGTTAAAGAGAAAGACAATTATCATATGGTTTCTCTCATCTATGGAACATAAGAACTAGGAAGATCAGTAGGAGAAGAAAGGGATAAAGGAAGGGGGGGTAATCAGAAGGGGGAATGAAGCATGAGAGACTGTGGACTCTGAGAAACAAACTGAGGGCTTCAGAGGGGAGGGGGATGGGGGAATGGGATAGGCTCGTGATGGGTAGTGAGGAAGGCACGTATTGCATGGTGCACTGGGTGTTATACACAACTAATGAATCATGGAACTTTACATCAAAAACCAGGGATGTGCTGTATGGTAACTAACATAATATAATAAAAAATATCTTATAAAAAATATGAAATTAAAAAAAAAGAGATAGATGTATAACATATTGCAAAATGAGACAATAAGGATATAAAATATGTATTATAAAATATAATTTTGAGAGGAAAAAACACCCATAGTCTAATACAGTGCCAGGTACACAACAGTAAGAATTCAATATTCATTTAATGGGTGGAATTCATGGAATTTCCATTCATTTATCAGACAAAATTTAAAAACATTCTAAATTGTCTTGCTTCTCTTTTCCTAATGCATTTTGGTTTATTACCCTTTCAGTGAAAGACTTGATCTTGAAAAAATCCGTGTATAACTTCATCTGGCAACTTTGTGGCAAGAAACTTCATGAGGACACTGCTCACTTTCATTTTCCTCCAGATTCAGGATTCCCCTAATCCTAAATTTCTGAGATTTTCATTCATGCATTCAACATAAAAGACAGCAAAGCAACAGTAGCAGAAAAACCGAGATGATAAATACAGAATCATGAGTCATATCTCTGTGGGTCCCCAGACTGTATGCAGACTGAGGCTCTGGAGGGCAAAGAATAAAATATCTTGATTACTTACTTCAACAAATCAAAAATGTTAGAATAGCAGCTCTGATCTTAGAAATATGCTTGTATTTACAAGAGCAAGGAAAAAAAAAAAGAGAAATTGGTGGAAAGGAAAAGTTTGGTGAACTAGAAATCATGGACCCAGTGGTTGTTCTGTCACTAACTAGTAGTATGCTCTTAGGAAAATGATTGAATAGCTTATTTTCTTAGTTCTAAAATGACAGAGTTTGACTAGGCAATAGGTACTGTAGATTCCAAGCTCTAAATGCAATGAGTGTATTCCTTAAAATGTTATATGCCAATAACTCAAAATGCATTATGATACAATTTCGTTGAAACTTTCTATAACTCCCTACCTTTTAGATACTATTACCCCTTGTGCTGCTTCTTTGCATTTTCTTTTAGACTCTAAGACACACATCTCACCCTATAGATGAGATTAGCTAATTTTTTTTTCTTCTCCCTCAAGAAGAAGAGAATCTCATTTAGGTCCCTATCAAGAAGGCTACCTGAAACAATGTAATCCTGTATCAGGAAAGAATCACAGGGAATGAAACAGAAATGCAAACACCCAAACATACACACAAGCTCTCTGCGGATCAAGAAATAATAAGGTCACGAGGTGCTGAGTAATGGAAAACAAGGCAGGAGTTCCTGTCCTATTAAAAGCACAGTATAGCCTCTAAGAAAAATATGCCTCAAGAATGATATCATTATTATAAAATAAGATAATTGACAATTTTAATTAAACCAAATCATTTAAAACTAGCCTCATGAAATAGATTTTCAGGCCAGCTCAAAGCAAGAGCCAAATGTCATCATCTGATAAAACATCTTCCAGAAATGAAAACATTGTGAAGCTTTGGAACTTGTTAACTGGGGAAAAAGAGGGGAACTCTATATTTATTAAAGAAAAAGTAATTACCCAATCATATATAGTAGCATGTAAGCTGTAACATGCCCCAAAATATTAGTAGGGTTATGGAAGGGTTTAAACAAAAAAAACAAAAAACAAAACAAAAAAAAAAGATTTTAAAAGATAGTAAAATAAAAAATCTTTTATCTTAAAATAATTTATTTTGAGAAAATTAAAATAAAATAAAGCACTTCTGCAATACAGAGCCCATGCAAAAGATTCATCTAGCAATTATCTGTGCTTATTAAAATTATCTTCTTCTGAAGGAATCTTAGATACACTGAATTGAATATCTAGTACCAGCTTCAGAACTCAACCGGCCACCTTCCCTCTCTCTTTATCCTCCCCCAAAGTACACACATTACCTGGATCATCACCCTTGAGCGCCTCTTCCTGAAAGTTGAAAGGAGGGGAGAGTCTTCTCCTACTAGCCCAAACCCTGTCTGTCTCCTCTTGGCCTACTTCTTTAAAATTCTTTCCAAAAATCAACTTTCATTAAAATGTCTTCAACTAATCTTCCTATTTTTATTTGATCTCATTCCCCTTCCAAGTCACCAGAGTATTTGCCCAGCACAAGCGTGACATACTCTGTTTCCTTCTAAAATGTTCTGTTTGTGGATCTCCCATTGCACGTAAAACCTAGACCACTTATCAAGGCCTGCAAGGTTCTAGCCTGCTTCTCTCGCACCACGAATGATGGCCCAACCACACCCGTGTTTGCGTGGACTCTCGTACACACCAAGAATGCTCTCACCTCTGCATTTGCTGCCTTCTCTTCCTGGAACACTTCTCCACACCCCTAAAGATCTTCACCTGACTGACTCTCCCTCAACCGGATTTCATCCCGAATGTCCCTCTCCAAGAGAAAGCTCGTCTGAACACAGCCCAGCTAGAGGAGCCCGCCCCATCATTCTGTCTCGGGAGGCCAGTGTTTAGTCTTCAGAACATCTGCACTTTCTGAAATTATGTCGTTCAGATGCTTCTTGGTTTGTAGTTACTCCTGGCTAGCATAACAGCTTCATGGAACAGGACTCTTGTCAGTCCTGCTGTGTCATAATCTGTGAGGATTACGCCCCCTGCTTGGAACAGTTTCTTTCAAAACGTATCACATACAGAATGAATAAATGAACCAATGTGTATTTTAACTACTTCTTCCTTTAGAGGACTAGACCTTCCCACCAACTGTCTTACCTCAGGTCTCTACAAGTGCTAGTATGTTATCTGAATACGATAGATGAATACATAAATATTTCTGAGTAAGGGTTCAGAAAAAGAACTCGGAATGTCCAGTGTGTGGCCAAATGTCCAAAAAAAAAAAAATCAGATTCAGAAAACTATGTCACAGATCGATTCTTTTTTTTTCTTATATGAATGATAAGCTATTTTGTCCCATGATGAAATGTAACTTTGTCGTACAAAATTTTGTTTTGCGACGGCTGGGAATAATGATCTCTATTTTTGTCCTGCATTCAATGAGTTGTGCATGGACCAGGAAAAATGGAAAACAGCAGCAGCCTACCTCCCCGTTGGAGAAGCAAGAGTAAATCAAGTGTGCTGAGAAACGGTCATCAGCCCCTAGTGCAACAGGAATGTCAGAACCACACCCAGGAATATTTACATTCTCTTATGGACTATTACGCAATTAACACTGTAAATTTTATTTTACCTAAAAGAAGCACAATCTCCAAAGCAAGCTCTAACGTCAAGGGTCAGAAGACTTCTGCCATATTCACTAGCTTCTTTGCTCAAGAAATACCTAGGTCCTGATCATTTTACATGCTGTATGAAAATACGCTGCCCATTAAAGATCCCAGTTTGTAAGCATTTCCATGCTGCCCATTAAAGATCCCAGTTTGTAAGCATTTCCATGCTGCCCATTAATGATCCCAGTTTGTAAGCATTTCCACGACCAGTTAAAAAAGGTTTTAATACTTTTTAAGGAAAATAAGACCTTCCCTTTATTCCCCATGCAAAATAAAATGTAAGAACTCTAAATCCATGCAATAACTCTGCTTCTCCTTTCTAGTTCATATGGGTTCGCCCTGCTTGAAAATCTGTTCGTGAATCCTGACCACATTGTCACCCTGCTGGGAACACACACAGCCCCACAGATCCACATTGTGGTGACTCTTGGGTTAACACAAAACCTCCCTGAAAAGTCCCCTTCCAATCTGGAGGAGAAGTGAGGTATCTCTGCTCTCAGGGTTAACACCAAAATATCTAAATGGACACAAACCAGTGCTTTTTCACCTATAAATTCCAGAATCCAATTCCCTGGTACCATTAATATCACCCTGGTGCTGAAAGCATTTCGTATCCAAGGAAAGAGGAGTTCAGTCCATTGTATCTGTCACTTAGATCAAATATTTTCTAACCACCTCTATAGTATATGAATAATAGTGACAGGAAGGGAGACTTTTTCATTTGCCCAAAAGGAACACATCCTGTTTTAGCAATTACGAGTTTCTGATGAATCCCCATATTCCTCTAAGTGAGTTTTAGCAAAATAAGAACAGATGCATCCCTGTAAAAAAAGGAACTTTACAATAGTCAAGAAACTATGCTGGGAACCTAAAAATAGAAAATTTAAGAATTAAAAGCTCTTTTCCCTGCAATGTGCATCAATGTAAGCCATGTGATCATGTGATGGTGTCTACGGAGATTCATCTCCTTTTTCACAGTCCTGACATCCATTGCTTTACTTATTTCTCAAAGCTCCCTTCACTGCTTCATCACCAGAGAACACATATTTTACAAGCATCTGGGAAATTCCTTAGATACCCCTAAAAGGAATATATACTTTTTAACTTAACAGTCTTTAAATATTGGCATTTTCACTCAACATGATTATAGACTGAAGACACGCTGATTAGAGCTCTCTCACATATAACAATAAATTCTAAATAAACTAGCATTTTCCGAGAAAAACTAAAGGCAATATGAAGTGAAAGCAATAAAGGAGACTTCTGAATTACATTTGGCAAGCTAACTGATCATAGGGGGAAAATACAGCCATTCTACATAGAGAAAGTATGTTTCACCAGCCAAATAGGTATTGTAGGAGGGTACATAAAAACATAAGAAAAATGAATTCATGAAATGTTAAGTAGTCATAAAAAGATTATCTACTGAAGACTGATAAAAATTGATCCATTATATAAAATTGTTTGGTTACAGGGGCGCCTGAGTGGCTCAGTCGATTAAGTGTACGACTCTTGCTTTTGGCTCAGGTCATGATCTCAAGGGTGTAGGATCAAGCCCTGCATCGGGCTCCAGGCTCAGTGTGGAGTCTGCTGGAGATTCTTTCTCTCCCTCTAGCCCTGCCCCTCCCCCGGCTCGCACACACACACACACACACACACACACACACTCTCTAAATAAATAAATAAAATCTTTAAAAAAAATGCTTGGTTACAGATATTTAAAAAAAGGTTTTAAGACTTTTTAAAAATGTAGATTAAATAAATATATATTTAAGGGGATCAATATAAATCTAGGTATCTACTATGCAACGTTTTAACACTAAAAAGGAAAATAGCAAAGCGTGGGAATACCATCACGATCCTGAAGACTGTGAAATGCCCAATGTTCAATTAAATTTTTAAAACCTCACAAGCCTGGGTGGAAAGGCGTACAAAGTACAAATGAGGGTGGAGTTTCATCCTCATTAAGTGAAAACTAATGGATTTGGGAGAAAATAAACTAGGCTCCCCTTTTCAGATAATGTTTTCAATAACCTAGAAGAAGCCTCTGGAGCCCCTGGGACTCTGCCTGAAGACATCATCCAACAATGCCGACACAGAAAACACCAGCCATCACCACAGAGGTAACAATGAAACAGCGGGGAGGAAAAGGAAAACGAAAGAATTAGAACAGAAAGCCACTCTTGTGCTAAAGTATGATCCCTCCTTCTCTGGAATACTGCTCACCGCTCAAATCAGCACTTATCAAAGTTTTAACTGAGCAGAAAGCAGTTCAAAAAAAGAAAAGTAAAATAATCAAGGGGCCGCACTAAGTGCTAAGGAGGAGATTACAAAGCAAGACTATTAGGAAAGCAGAGACCCAAGACACACATCATGGCAGGTTATCAATGCCCGAGGAGCTGACTGAGAATGAATTCTACATGTGGTAGGGGATAAAAATAAGAAAGATAATGTCACCATCTTTAGAAGGGAATTACATGACTTAGTTCACAAAAATCACCAGGCAAATGGCCTAAAAATTTATAAAGGACATGATTTTATGAAAGATCAAAAGAAAAGAGAAACTTTATTGAGAAGCATGTATGACACATATCAAGAGAAGGTATAGGCTGAAACGTGGTCAAATTCAAGCAGTCCAGAGAAATGAGTTTATGAATATTAGATCCACGCCAGATTTTTCATAATGTCATGATGTCATTTATAAAGGGGAACTCTGGTACTGTTTTCAAATGTCCCTTGGTAGCATAGTTAAGGGCAGAAATACTGAGCTACATGAACTACTGTTTACTGTTCTTGATGTAGCAAGATATTCAAATGTTCATAAAAATAAAGGGAAGAGTAATAGCTGAAAGAGATTAAAAAATATCATCTCATTCTCTTACTGACCTATGTGGGTATTTAAACAATATCTAAAGTCAAGACTTGCAATATTCCTGAAGCATCCCCTACACAACAGTGAGCAAAAAATGGAGGCGGTAAGATGACACATATACGTGACCCTGCATGTAAAATTCTGTGTGGAAATACGTATGTGTGTATGTGTGTGTGTACACACACACACACACACACACACACGAGAAGTCTTAGCCACTAGGTGAAGGGATTTCAGGTATTTGCTTTTTTCTTTGTACCTTCTTGTATTACTTGGATGTTGTATGGGACACTTGTTACATTTTGTTACATACTTGACACATTTTGTAAATGTCAGAAAGCAAGTAGAGGGTAAAAAGTCTTGTAATCCTACAAGCAGACGTTAACTTGTTGTGTCCCCGCAACTATTTCCCTTTGTCCCTCCTCTTTCCGTCCCGATCCACCTCTTCCTTCCAGGTAAGAATTCTCCAGCTTGAAATCGCCTTCCCTGACTTACATCACCGTTCATGCCTCAGCACGACTAGCGCCCGCCCTACAAGTCTAAGCATAATATTTTAGTTGTTCGTTTGTGGCCTCATTATTGGGCTTTAGTTTTCCACAACTATATACTTTGCATTCACAACTACAGACCTGCTGCGCCTTCCGCTGCTGACCTCTGCTAGGAGGAGCCCAGAGCAAAAAGAGGCACGGGCAGCTCAAAATGCAGAGAGCGTGTCCTCCGCACACGGGTGAGAAATCTGATTTGCTTGGTAGGAATACAATAGGAGCCCGGGGTGAGAAAACACAACAAAATAATATAGTTTCTAGAGCAGTCTTTCGGTACAGGGGAGACACGCTCTAGAGTCACCTGAACAGCAGTCTGCCACTCTAATGCTTGCTATGCCACCCGGAGCATCTCACACTAAAAAGGCTAAAGAGGGACTTGAGTTAAACATTCTGTGCTTCAGTTTACCTACCTGCAAAAGGGAGAGGATGAAGCCTAACCTGCTTCCTGACCAAACAAGAGAGAATGTATATGGCAGGACTTCTAGAAAGATTCAGACTTGGACTAAAAATTCATTGGTTAGCTATTATCACTAGACACGGTGTTGCACACATTCCTATCTATGAGGAAGACACTGGAGATGGAGTCAAAAGAAAGAATCTGATCAAGGTGCCATTTTTGTCTCTTGCTGAACATTTCACAAATGTGAACCAAAAAAATATATATCGAAGAGATGTGGGAATTAAATAATATAATATACCCTAGAGTGTAAGACAGAGTACAAATCTATGATTGAATACAAACACGGTCTAAGAATGTTAAAGCCAGCATCATAATAGCTATTAACAGATCTATACTGGTCAAATTTCACTCTGATACTATTGGACGGAGCTTTACATTTGAGTCCTGTTTTTGGCTTAGACTAAATAAATCCTCAGTCAAAAAAAACTCTTCAGTGTCTTCCAATGTATATGGAGAGTACTTTCTCTCATTCTCAAACAACCATTGCAGCCATCAAATAATGTTCTGGCCATTGTTTTAAGTAATATTCCTTTTTAATCAAATGAGTTTGAGTAGTATTTTATTAATATACAGTACTCACATAGCACTTTTTCTTCCTTCCTTCCTTTTTTTTTTAAACCAGTATAAACTAGTTAATCTTCATATAGCCTTTGGAGATAAAATCATTTCCTGATCAGCTACTTAAATGCCTTATAAAAACCTAAGTATAATTAGGAAACAGTGTATAAAAATATTTCATTGTTATTTGATGGTTTTATATATGACACTTTGCAAATCAAGATAGCATGAACATATGGGCAGGAAGGGGAGGCAAACATAAGTTTGTTCACTAAGACAGTAGTACGTGGGAGAGGCCTTGGGACCCTGGAAATGGACAAAGTTTTCTTAAGACTTCTGTAGCTCCCTTGGTACATAAGTCCCTCTTGCAATTCTCAAGATAGCACTCCTGAATAATCGTCACCATAAGAGCCCGGTCTTTTAAATGGCTCCTAAATAATCTGCTAAAATAATCCAACCTACTATGTTATCACACATCCAAGAAGTTTATATATTCTCTTATCTGCAGTGCTTTTTTCCAGAGATGAAGCCACAGGACAAGAAGCGTAAAGGCACTGATAAAAAAAGAAAGCACTTTTAGAAGTTTTCTGGACGACAAGTTATTGGCATCTCAAATTTAACATGGCTGTGCTGGCCAGAATTTGCCGAGGCTGTTTTGCCCAAGTCCCTGCACGGAACTGTCCCCTGGTAAAAGTGTGAGACACGTTGACCCAGAGTGTTGTTTTATAACCATGGCTGGTAGCGTGTCTGCGAGGTTAGGACCAGCTTGTCACATTACTTATCGAGAACAGCATGATGGATGATTTGCACCTGGTCTTGGTGACACTCTCAGAAGAGCTCTGCCACTGAGGCTGGCTGCTGGGCAGGAACCTGCCTTTGTGACCAGCAGGGTGGCAGGAATCCCGGCCAAGACATCACCTTGAGCTCCCTGGTTCTGAGGGTACCACGCACACGTGGGTGACTCTGGATCTAAGAGAGAAGGATGTCCTGGCATGGCCTGGCAGAGGGAGGCCTAGGCTCTTATGCAGCCTTTGCCTATGATACACACCTTTATTGGGTGCTGTTGGTACATTTTATCATTTTCCTGCAACGGAGATCTGGAAGTCCTCTTATTTGGGGTCCTGTGAATCTTCTTCAGTAATTGAACCCTGTCTAACTGCCACTCTTAATGCAACGTCCCACATGAAGTGCCTGACATCATCCCCTCACCAGCGCCTCCTCTGCTCTTCCTCATGTCAAGGAAGTGGGAACTGTATTCTTTTAGTTGCTCAGGACAAACTTTTGGTGTTTTTCGTTGACTCCTCACCCTTGCACCACAAGTCTTGTCCATTGGTAAATCCCATTGGCTCTCCTTCTAAAATATTCCCCGACTCTGACCATGTCTCACAGCTCCCACGGTCACCACCTTGGTTCAAGCACCCCTTATCTATCGCCAGGATTATCACAACAGCCAAATAACCGGTTCCCCCTGTTTCTGTCTGCGACCACCTGCGGTGTCTTCTCAACTCAGCAGCCAGAGTGACCCTGGGGAAACAAGCCAGCACAGGACACTCGTCTGCACCTGAAAGCCAACTCCATACTCTAACTTACAAGGCCCTACGGGACTTGGCCCTTATTACCTGCCTGATGTCATCTTCTACCACTCCCTCCTCGCATCCTTGCTGCTCCCGTCCCTGCCAGGGGTGCTTTCTCTTCAGGGAGGGCCTCTCTGATGCTGATCCCTCTGCCTCAGTGTTGTTCCCCAGACAGCCACCGGGCTACTTTCCTCACTCCCTTTACTTAAACGTCGCCTTATCAGTGAAGATTCCCCAGTGACCTTCTGTAAAATTAATCACCAATACCACCCAACATTTCCTATCCTTTTTCACTGCTTTATTTTTTTCTCCTGAGACTTGCCACTATCTAACATATCATCTTCCCTCAGTAGGATGGAACCTCTCCAAGGGCAAGAACTTTCATCTGTTTTATTCTCCACCGTATTTCTGTGCCTGGAACAATGCAGACAGCAGGAANNNGTCATAGTTTTGGATGAATGAATGATTATATAATTAATATAAAACAACACTTTTGGTTTTGTTTTGAAAGTTCACTGGATTCTAGGAAGGCATGTAGTTCCAGGTATCCCCTGGAAAACAACCGGGTGTCCCAATGGCACATCCACCCCAAGCAGAGAACAGGCTCAGGAGAAAGCCCGCCTCCCTGGTACGGGTACAGTAGGGCCCTGCTCTACTTTGTTAGACATGCTGATGCCCCTGCACCTTCAGTTCCTGGACCACATCATGCTCCTTCTGCCTAGAACATCTGCTGATCCCCTTGCCTGCCCCCTCCCCGAATATTCTGATTCCACACTTAACATCCAGTCTCCCTTTAACCTATTCTCTGTGTCTTCCTATCTCTCATTAAATGGTTCCTTTCTTTCTCAGTAGTCTAGCTCCAATCTCTAAGAACTTCTAGTAGCTGTGTGTTTTTTGAAGATTTTATTTATTTGAGAAAGAGAGAGCAAAAGAGAGCATGAGCAGGGGGGAGGGGTAGAGGGAGAAGTAGACTCCCTGCTGAGCAGGGAGACTGACATGGGCTCAATCCCAGGACCCTGAGAACATGACCTGAGCCCAAGGCAGAAGCTTAACCGGACTGAGCCCTCCAGGCGCCCCTGTAGCTGTGTTTATGATGGTCTTCTCTACTTGACCTTAAGGAGGGAGGGAGCGCCTGAAGCGGGGAGTCCCTGAAGATGTGTTTCCTGATCGCTTTACTTGCCTCAATACCCAGCACAAAGGTTAACACCCTCCACTAAACAAACGCCACTGAACAAAGGAATAAAAGCCAAACTGAGGAGGAAGAGCACAAAGAGAATATAATCCCCTCAGGAGGAGGACTCCAAAAATCTACACCTGACACCACATGACCTCATGCAAATGCGTCCGTTTTTTTCACCCAAAACAGACAGAATACCTTCCCTACCTACCTCACAGAGGGTATGTGGCTCAAATGAGAAAATAATTATTATCCATGTAGACATCATAGGTTTTCCCCTACCTTTTGAATCCCAGAACTGACTCAGCAAACATGGAAATAACTAGATTGACGACCAGATACATCCAGCGTGACCGTGCCTCTACTGGTTTACCACGTTCAAACAGGAGAAAACCAGGAAGTGCTCTCCAAAAAGAATATTAAACCCAGGTTATTGGGGTGCCTGGGCGGCTCAGTTGGCTAAGCATCTGACTCTTGAGTTCAGCTCTGGTAATAATCTCAGGGTTACGAGATTGAGCCCAGCATTGGACTCTGAGCTGAGTGCGGAGCCTGCATTGGGATTTAATGAGTACAAGAGTAACTTAAATGTAATGGATGTCAAAAAGCAAAGTGTTCAAAATACTTTAGCCCTTTAGATTCCTTTGTCTTGATATCTCTTTCCCCACCTCAATCCTCCATCTTGCCTTGGACGGCTGACGTCATCACAGTGCTCAGAAGGAGAGCAGAGCTGGGACCATGTAACAGAAGAAGCACTTGCTCTCAGGAGCCTTAAGGCTCTGTTTTCTTCTCTTCCCCCCTCGCCTACCCCACCCTGTGACGCAAGCACAGCTTGTTATGAGGTTACCAGAATCCATCCAGAGGTGTAATTAATAACCTGGGGCCTGGGGCCAAATTAGATTAACTGTACCTGACCTTACAGTCTGACTACCCATTTCCTCCTCCTTCCCCACTCTTCATAAAAGGAATCCAGAAGTCCTTCTTTACCAACACTAGGACTGAACGTCTCACTTCTCCAACTGGCTCCCCCTCTCAGCACTGAAAAACGCTAAACTCAGCCGAGACTCCTGGGAAGAACAGCAGATCAAGGTTCTGAACACCTGAACTCTCATCCTCATAATGCCGTCTGTCTGGTATAAGTCACTGGGACTGCTGTGTGTTGGCTCCCTAATCCTTAATGCTGTGATATCACTGCCTAATATACCTACTCATGAAGTTTTAAGGGATGATTACATGGGAAAATAAATGTGGGAAAAACACGTGCAAATTTACGAGAATCATACGAACGAAATATAATTCTAATATAAGATTACTGGCTCATTTGTCTTCCTCCCTATTTAAATACTGACCTTGATCCTTGAAGCCATGCCATTAAAGACATTTTTTTTTTATCAGAAGAAACCTTATTCAAAGAGAGTAAGATAATTTATTAAAGCTGTGGGGTTATAAAGATGAGTGTTGGGTGCACTGGGTGTTATACGCAACTAATGAATCATTGAACTTTACATCAGAAACCAGGGATGTACTGTATGGTGACTAACATAATATAATAAAAAAACATTAAAGTAAAAAAAAAAGATGAGTGATAGGACAATAAATAAGAGACTTCTAAATAAGCACAAAAATACTTGAGATTTTTAAAAAGCAAACATTCTCATCAGCAGTGACTATTAATAAAGCTAAAACGGGGTGGAAAGAAAAAGATTAGGTCATTGTTGAGCTCTGTCTGTATCCATTACAAAAACAATAGAACGAAATGATCAGTCTCCACCTTCAGATCGTCTCCACCTGCCATGACCTTCAAGTTATTTTCACAGTTATGAATAAATCTAGGTAGTACTGAACAGTGGGACCATTTCCAAATTCACACCGGGTTTCTTCCAGCATTGTCTTGAAATTCCAGGCATTTCCTCCCCCCTGCCCCAAGCCCGCTATACCACTTAAGATGCTAAGAACGCTCCTGCCTGAATCAGATACTTCAACCCAATAAGGGGATGGCGTAGGGGTGGGGGAAAGAAAGCGAATACAAACAACAGCAAACAAACCTAACACTTTGTGGCATCCTAAATGCTTTATAGGGATTATCTCTTTACTCTTCACAGCCACCCTGTTGGATAGATATTCTTTCCGCATTCCATATAGATCACTGAAGGCTTAGAGAGCAAAATTACTTGTTCAGGATGACAACCTCTAGAAAAGTGTTCAACTGGAGTTCAAAACACATCCTATCTGATCCCAATGTTTAGGCTCTTATCACTACCGCACGCTACTTCCAAGACAACCTAGAGTTCTTCTTTTAAAACCCTAGGGAAATGGGAATTCTTTAAGATTTTTTAGTACCTCTTAGAACTCTGGCACAAAGACAAGAGTGAAATAAAAGTGATCTTATGTAGGAACAGGCAAGGCAGTAGCTGGGACAACAATATCTGTTGGCAGGTTCACTGTCAATACTGAAAATATTGCCATCATCTAAAAATAGTAGAGAATTCAGTATATAAGTATCTGAGGAGTCTTTCAAAATGTAAGTCAAATAGTTGAGATGCAGCAGTGTCTGAATATGGTAGGAGCTAAATGAGTTAGAGAATGCTATCTTTGCTAGCTTTCAGTAAAACCTAAATATGGACTTGTGTGTGTAGTCTACAAATAGAGGGGGGCATGAAGGGCAGAGGTAGCGTTTGGGGTATCCATGGCAGAAGGGAAATAAGAGAGCAAAGCTCTCTGAATAGAAAACTGGATTAAGACCAGTAAGAATTTCCTCCCTCAATCTACTATTCTAACTCATTCAAACGATGTGAAACCAAATATAAGATGAGGAAGAACCCGTTCAGATGACTCAGACAATTTTCAGTCCAATCTGACTTACACCACTTAAGAAAAGTAGGTTCTACAGGAAAATGAGTATCTGTACAATTAAACTGTTTTCCACAACCCGTCAGATCTCTCCTTGAAAGAACATTCTAGCGCTTTCTTCTGACCAGACTCTTGGTTTGACCACTGAATTGTTTTATGTAAAAGAAATCTAAAACAAAAATACATCCATCTCCAAGGAGCCTAACTGAAACATTTAAATTATTTTGTGACTAACTTTTAAAACAAGGTATTTTCCATAAGCACACTGTTCCGCCATGATAGGGTACATGAAAACGAAATTATTTTTTAAAATTCAAAAACTCGATTTTTCTGTGTAATAATAAATTGCTTTTAGTTGGGGTTTAGAGAAGCAAGGATGAGTCATTTCTCTAGGCACCTAAAAAGACAGTCATCAGAGGTAAACTTTGACTAGGTTAAAGAGGTGAGCTACAACTGGTTAATCATGAGGGCACCCATCTCAAGAGGGTCACACCACAAACACATCTCTTCTATCTTTTGATGGTCCCTGGCCTGATTAAACCACTTTTCTGCCTTAGGTTTTCCTCTCACTTGCCACAGCAGTGCTTCTCAGTCGGCAATGATAATTGGATCACAAAAGCCTCCAGCAACGCAACCCCATGTCCACGCGTGTGCACTGGCAGTTCTAAGAGAGGGCAAAGAAAGACAAATCCGGGAGACAATGGGACAGAAGGAAGAGAAGAGGATAAGAAGGAACAGAAGGAAGGAGAAACGAAGGAGAAGAAAGGAGAGAAGAAGTAAGAAAAGAGGGAAGAAGTGCAGAAAGGAGACAAGTCAATGCTAAAGTGAAAGTGGAACAGGGCCCCCACAGGCACGCCATTGTGCTACGGGGAGCCTCCTCCTGCCTCCTGCCATTACTTTCTTTCCCCAGAGAGGAAGCAGGGTAACAACTCCTCTGTGCCATTATTACCTGGATGAGTTCGTCCAGCTCAGTCGAATTGACACAAGAGTGTTGGGAAATGAATGTCTGCTTCTGGATCACAATGGTGGTCCTCTGTGAAATCTCATGAGGCTGCTCCAATGCTTTGAACACGGTGGCTCCGATGACCAGATAGAGGACAACCACCAGGAAAATCGTGGAGACCGTCTTCCATTTCATAACATTAATGGTCGTGTCACTCTCCACCCGGGAAGCAAGCACTGTGGGTTTCGTGGAAAACGAGAGCCTCGGTTTGGAGTTCTGAGCGGTAGATTTAGGGTCCAACAAGTCAGGTGCCGCCACTGACAACAACAGAGAACGAAGGTTAGGCTGGAGAAGAGTAGAGGGGTAATGGCTGGGCTTCCTTAGGGGCTGAGCAAAGGCTGATTGAACACCGCTGCTCTCCTGGTGGAAGGTCTGGAACCAACCAGAGTGCTCCCACTAGCTCGCATCCAGGACCTTATACGTAGGTTCAAGGGAAAGGGGCTGGGTCTCAGCTCTCTGCTGCTATGGGGGTTCCAGACGGGAGGAAGAAAACAGGAGGTGGACCAAGAAACTTAAAAAAAAAAAAATAATAAAAGAATGCCTGAGGTCTTCCTAATTCATTTTTAAATTTACATCTATCTGTTCACCGTGCTACTCAACAAAGACTGAACTCCTAAGAGTTGATAGTACTATCTCATGAATACTCATGAAGAAGGTTCATGGATGATTCCTGTTCTCAAGAACTTAACCCTCTATACCACAAGGAACCAACATAAGGAATATTCTTTATTTTTATGGAAAAATTCATTGTAGTAAAGGGATTGCATTATAAGTGAATTTGTGATCCAAACATTGTTGCTCAAAGTAAAATATTAGTCATTTTCTGGTAAAACATGATGGTAAGTAAACCACTCAATTGCCCAATCATTTCTTTTTGCCTGCCCTCTAAAGAGGTTCATGATTGAACATTCTCTATATCTTGTTATACAATCTCTGAAAAAAACCAAAAGTATTGCTACCTTTTCTGGCACAACCCTAGGTGCAGCCAAGACATGACAAGTTCCTCCCATTTCAACAGTGAACATTATCCAGGAAAAAAAGTAAAACCTTATCTTACACCTTAGACCCTCCGTGCTCTGTACAAAGCTAATTGCTCCATTAGAGTGGCTTTCTGTGTTCTCTTGCAAATTCCCATATACTCTGAGGTGACTGTAAACCCATTTATTATTTATCTCAGCTGTTCAAAAGTATCATTAATGGATTTCTTTTTAGAAAATACAAAGATACTAGACTTCCACCTGTTAAAGGGAAAATAAGCCATCTACTACAGAATGTTTGATTGGAAAGGCAACACTGAACCAAAAAGGTTAACAGAATAGCCAAGAAAAAGGACTTTAAAAAACCACCAACTCAACCAGAACAAAGAATTTAGAGTCCACAATTTTTACAGATATAAGTAAAATTACTCGGATATATAAACTACAGGTTTGATATAATAATAATCTAACCTAAAAGACACTTTAAGGTAAGTATATGAGAAATCCCAAATACCCTACAGGAACCTGAAATCACTTGAGGATAAGAAGAGAATGGAAAGTGTCGATTTTCACAGGGTTAGATACCCTGCCCTCCTGACTACCACTATGAGTTAAACGTAGGACCACCGGAGTTTGAGTTCAGAAAATAAATCATCAGTTGCCCATCACAGAGAAGCTTTGCAAACAAAGCTATTTGAAGCTGGAGACCTAACTAAGTAGTGTTTTACAGTGACGGCCGATAACGGAGGGCTCCTCAAACCAGCAAAGCCCCAAATGGCTTTGATTTTGAAGAGATGAAGTCAGAGCTCCAAGGAAGTAACTGTACCCAGGGCTCCAAGTGGAGGTTCCACATACAGATGGAATTGCTCGTTTCAGCGATTTCCAATGGTTCAACCTGCTGGATACAGGTGCATACACGTTTCTCTCCTGAGACACTCACCTGCTCAGAATAAAGCCACAAACCAGTAGACACCTTTGTCATGTAATCGTTATATAGGCAACTTTGCTCAAAATTAGCACTGGACATGTGTTTTAATGTTTTAATTAGAAAAACTTTTTTAATAGACATGCTGATAACAGCTGATATCACTGTCATCTGCTGGCTAGCTACGCCACCCCACCGCCAAGCTATTTAGTGTGTCTTGAGTGAAAAATAAAGGTCATAATCTAAAGTCAAGCCATCTTTGGAATAAAAATAACAGGAAATCCACATTATCTCTCTGAAGGAAGCTTTCCAAGCCTTTCCTTTCCAATTCTCTGTGCTCTCATATTTCTGGTTTCTCACATCAGTGATTTCTAGTCTGTAGAAGTGGAAAACACCAAGACTGTTTACCTTGATGCATCCAAATCCCAATCCAAAATCCCAATGCCACCGAACACATTATAATTATATGCTTTTGGGGGAAAGGGACAGATACTTTTTTTTAAAAGATTGTGTGTGTGTGTGTGTGTGTGTGTGTGTATTAAGCTAATTCATTTCCTGATGAAGTTTAATTCTTTTAAGCTAGTCTCTTATTTTTTTAATTAGCAGAAATACATATAAATGCACATTTGGCAGACAGAATGGACAGCAGTTGGTAAAATACCAAAATAAACAACAGCCTTTTCTCTCAATCTAACATGGGGAACCTCTGTATTTCCATCTCCACGTCGTTTGATGTATGATCAGGCAGAGACGCTCCTCAGAACAAGGAATCAAAGAGTCGTCCCTTGCACACACTGTCATCACCATCACTACCTCCCTCCTCTGCCTCCAGCACATCACAGTCTCCTCTTAATCCCGGTCTCCCAGCCTCACGCAGGTATGCCTTCTATGCTCCGGGCCGCAGCTCACGACTCAATAGCAAAAGAAACGAGCCTTTTTTCAGCACCACTGCCTGTCCCACCACGCAATGGGCAACAAGTGTGACCAGGGTCACCATGCGTCCTGCCGGTCGGCTGCTCCCAAGGGCTGACCCTCCTCCTCCTTCGGAAACTCCCCCAAGGTGTCCCAAACCCACACCCGACGCAGATGCAAAAAGCCCCAGGCACCAGCGGGAGAGGGGGGAGCAGCAGCCAGCAGAGGAGCCCGGCATCGGTCTGCCTCCAAGGCGAGATTATGACCCAACACCTTGGACGGGAAACGAAGGTGGAGGACGTCCGCTTGCGGCCAGCGGGGCATTTGCAGCCCTCCCAGTCCAGGCAGGGGCGGGAAAGCGCGGGGCGGGAGGTTGGGGGGGAGGGTCACCCGGGGGTCTCACCTCCTGCTCTATAGCCGGGTCTCTCCCGCGAGGCGCTGGGAAGCATGAGGCATGCAGCATTCAAAATGTTTTTTGAAAAAGACGGACTTGAAGCTTTTACAAACACGCCATTGTACTCACTTCTTATTCAGAGTCGGGCTGCGCGCTCCGAGCTGCACGGGCAGGCATTTTCCCCGGCTTTGTTTTACAAGGTGGGGAGAGCGGGGCTGGACGCGGGAGGGGGTGGGGGGGAGCGTGAGAAGAAACGAAATCGCGGGAAGGAGGGGACACCGGCGGGCTGGGCAGAGGGCGAGGCCGAGGCCAAGTTGGGCGCGGGCGCCGCCGCCCCCGCACGCGCCTGCGGCCGGGCCCGGGTCACCCGGAGAGCGCGGGCGACCCGGGTCCAGCGCCGGCCGGCAGCCGCCGCCGCCGCGCGCTCCGCCCCGGGTTCCGCGCTGGCCAGTCCCCCGCGCGCCGCGGCGCGGGGGCGGTCGGTGCAGCCCGAGCGGCCGTGCGCCCCGGCGTCTTTGTGCGCGAGCCTCGCTCTGCCCCTCTTCGCATGTCTTTGTGTGTCTCCCCCGGCAAAGCCCTCGGGCCCCGGGGGGCGGGGGGTGTGGCACGGGCTCGGCGCGCCGGGCGCCCTCCTGCCCGCAGCTCGGCCGCCCTCCGCCGCTCTCCCTGCCAGGCTCGCTGTTCTAGTCCCTCGCCCGCTCCTTTCCCTCGGTTCGGAACTCCCTCCCCCTCACCTCCTTCCCCCCCGCCCCGTCTCCCCGCCTGGGCTCGCCTCTCCGCACCCCCTCCTAGCCCAACCCGCACCGGCGTCGCCCCTGCCTTCTCGCGTGGGGGCACTGCCCTGGGGCTCACCTGCTGCCTCTTCTCCTCTCAGCCCCTTCCACTAGCACTGCCCCCTCCCCACATGCCCATTCTCGCTCTCTGGCGCACAGAGCTCCAACCTATCTCCTTCCAGGGCGGGGTGCGGGAAGGAGCTCTGGGGCGCGGGTCCCAGGACCCCTGCACGTGAGCATCTTCCGCTCCACTGGCCCACCCACCACCACCACCACCACCACCACCCGGGGTTGTACGAGAACTGCCCCCATGGGCGACCTGAGACCCTTGGAGTGGGGTCGATAATGGGGCTGCGGGCTTATTCCAGTCTACGCTTGGGGAGGTGTTGTCGAGTCACCAGCAACCCCCACCACACCCCACCTCCTTGGGTGCTTGACCTGGGCAGCCGAGCTCTGATCAACAGAAGGTTCTAAACCAGAAAGGATGGGGAAAGCACCGGGAGCTAGGGTGCAGAAGATATCTAGGGATGCAGAGGGAATGGAAGAAAAATCGGAAGGCTCTCAGGGCAAGACCCCTTTGCTGCGGACAGGGGTTGCGGATGTTCTCGGCAGAGCAGCGGACTGGGAGACCTGGGACATCAGTCTGAACCCGGCGCTCCGGCACACCTCCGCATCAAGATTCCAGCTGGGCGGATACCAGACCCCGCCCAGACTCGTAGACTGCCGCCCGGGGGCTGCTGAACGAGTGGCTGCAGGGGTGCGGGCACCGAACCTGCAGCGGAGGGGAAGAGAGCGCGCCGAGTCCAGGCTGCAACTGAACTAGGTTAGTCCCATCGCCTCACACGTGATGCAACGGAACTTCAGCCTGAGTGTAAACTCTCTCTTCCTTCTCACTTTCGCTGAGGGAATACCCCGCTGACCTCCACCCTCCCACCTCCACCGCTATGTTAGACAGTTTATCTTCCAGAAAGGCTCCTGGGCCAACTTGAAGTATTTTGCCAGCTACAAGGAGAACTTCCTAGTGAAAACTGTAGATGTGAGAAACTAGCGAAAGCTATAGACCTGAAGGAGGTCAGGCAGAGCAGAAACACTCTTGAGGGTAAAAAGAACATTGTAAATCTTTTGCAGAATTGTGGCCAACAATGCTTAAAAAATGCCAAATTATTTTTTAAATTCCAGAATAGATTCAGCACCTCTTTCACCTATTAAAAATGTCTTCCTTATTAGGAATTCCTTCCTGCTGGAACAGAAACATGTTTTTCTCCACTCCTGCTCTCAATATAATCGGATGTCCTTTCTGGAATGTGAATTTGATCCTCTCACTTAAAACCTTTTCAAACTCTCTGGGTGACATATAATTTGCTTCCTGATCTGGCTTCTCTTTTTCATTCCAGGCCTTTCTGGGTACGTTGATCTTCCCTCACACACCTTCCCCCAGCTTTACATGACTAAGACATTGTATTAGTAGGGTTCTCTAGAGAAACAGAACCGATAGGGCATGTGTATATGTGTGTGCAAAAGATTTATTTTAAGGAATTGGCTCACACTGTCATGGGGGCTGGCAAGTCCATCTGAAATTCCTAGGGCAGCTCTGGCTGGCTGGAAACTCAGGCAAGAGTTGATGCTTCTGTCTTGAATTTCTTTTTTTCTGGAAAACCTCAGTTTTTGCTCATAAGACCTTCAACTGATTATATGAGGCCTACCCACATCACCAAAGGTAACCTTTCCTTCAAGTCAACTGATTATAGATTGCAACCACACGTACAAAATACCTTCATGGCAAAGGGTTTAACCAAATAACTAGGTACTGTAGCCAAGCCACCCAGAACTAATCATCACAGATATTGTCCTTCAGATCTCCCAGCAGTCTGGAAGTTTCTCCTGAATCCTAGCTAATCAGGTGTCTTGCTGTTTGCTTCCCAGGCAACTTGGGCTTCTATTTTTGCACTTGTCACATTGTGTTGTGCTTCTTCTGACTACACTGTAAGCTCAGTGAGGGCATAAGCCATATCTGTCTATTCCCCATAGTACCCACATTACCAGGGCCTGGTACCAAACAGGTGTTTGATAAACATCTGAATGGAAGTGTGGATGTGGACCTCATTCACCTGGCCTCTCTTCAGGTATTTGGAACCAGGGTATCCAGCATATATAGGACATGAGATGAATTCGCCACCTTCAGAATCATTTCTACCCTGTCACAGGCTTTTTGTTCTCCAGGTTAAGTGATCCCAAACACTTTGAGCTTCTCTTGTTTGTTAACTTCTCTCCTTTCCTTTAACAACTTGGTGATTCTTTCTTGTTCTTTCTCAGTCTTTTGCAAATTTGACCACACCTTGCAAAGCACTGGTCCTCTGTCAAACTGGCTTGTGCTTACCGCAGTGGGGGATTAATTCAGAGTTTACAGTCGCCTGCATGGCGCTCCCCTTTCCCAGACTCATGGAACGGAGGACTCACGCCAATCCCAAATGCTGAATTGTCCTTTTCCCTCCTTTTCTCCATCAGTGTATCTGTAGTAGTTGTCTTCTCTCATCCTTCTTGCGTTATTCTCTCATTAGACACATATATATGTGGGGGGAGGGGGAGCACAGATTTACTTTATAGAGACATTAAAATAAGATCAAAAGAAAAATTCCAAACTGTAGCATCGGCAGGAAATGCTCCAACAAGCCAGCCTCAGCCTCACAAATAACTTGAAGGAACCAAGAGACCAGTCGGCACACTGACTTGAGCTCTGCTTTCCCCTGCGGCCCCCACAGCCTCTTCAGTTAAATACTCCTACTGCTTCAAGAGCCTTCTGGTGCCAAACACATACTTACTCACTGTGTTTGAAGTAAGAGGGAGAAAAGGAAGTAGACTAGTTTGTGGATCATCGAAGCTGGAAAACCAGGAAAGGGGATGGCTTATCCTGTTTCATTTTATGCCTGTGTTTCTTAACACATACAAATCGCATTAAAAGTGTAATAGAAAGACTAGATGGACTTGATTTCTTTCATGCCGCAGGACTATTCAACACCCCTTAATTTTACTTCAGTGGACAGGAAAATCTGAAATATGTCATAAAAAGATTGAGCTCCCCAAAATTCTATACTCCCTTCATTCCAGTGCTTTCAGAGTTGTTGTTCTGTTCTAACAGCATGAAATCTACAGGACGTCACTTTTAGGCTTATTTTGCTTTTTGACCTTGGCCTACTCACAGTTACAAAAAAAAAAAAAAACAAAAAAAAAACAAAAAAAAAACACATGCCACTGTCTTTCCCATGATTCCAATCAGACTTGTGAGTTTAGAGTCCAAGTGACCTCTGTGGGTGTCCTAACTCTACCATTTGAGAACCATGTAAGTTTAAGGGTGTCCCTTTACCTCTTTGACCGTCAGTTTCCTCATCTACAACATACGGAGAGTGCACTGAACTCACAAGAGGTTGTCCTAAGAATTAAAGTAAGACCACATATATGGCTTTATCATTGTTAAGCCTTCAAGAGAATTTATTCTCTCCTGTGCTTGACTTAACCCCATGAACCAGGTCAAGCCAGACGACCAAAAAATTTAAACTCTATGGTAACTCCTGCCATTTCTTTAATGTTCTGGATAACGTCATTGCATAGATCTGAGATAAGGAAGGATGTGATTCCACATCTATCAAATATTTATTGAATGCCTACTAGCTGCCAAAGAGGAGCTCTGTGGGTATAGCAAGGTTGCTGCCTTCATTAAACTTCTTGTCTAGAGAGGGAAGGTGCTAAACAAGCCTAAAATTAAAATTCTGGTAAACGCAGGCTACCATGAGAGTATCTAACGTTGGAGGGTCAGGGAAGGCCTGTCTTAAGAAGTGACATTATAGTTGGGCCCTGAAGATGGAGAGGGTGGAGAGCAGGGGTGGAGGGGGAGAGCCACAGTGTAAGGAAAGAGCTTCCTCAGGAGAAGGAGGAGCGTGTAGAGAGACTGGGAAGGGCAGAAGCATGGCAATTAGAATTTGGGGAGCTCAGAGAGGGAGGATTGGTGGTAGACAGTGACCAAGCTGCAGAGCAGGCAGAGGCCAGGTCATATGGCACTTGGGTTTTTATTAATGGGACTTGGACAAATTTTCCTCAGAGCATGAACTTCATCAGACGGCATTTAAAAAAAAAAAAAACCGGGGCGCCTGGGTGGCACAGCGGTTAAGCGTCTGCCTTCGGCTCAGGGCGTGATCCCGGCTTTGTCGGATCGAGCCCCATGTCAGGCTCTTCCGCCATGAGCCTGCTTCTTCCTCTCCCACTCCCCCTGCTTGTGTTTCCTCTCTCGCTGGCTGTCTCTATCTCTGTTGAATAAATAAATAAAATCTTTAAAAAAATAAAAACAAAAATAAATAAAAAAAAAAAACCCTATTCTGGTGGCTACATGGAGAACAGACAGAAGGCGAATAAAAGCGTAAGCATGTAGGCAGCGAATTCAGGTGTTATTGCTTGAGCCCAGGTGAGAGATTCATGGGATAGGAGATGGGAGGTAGCAGTAGATCAAGAGGGCTCTATGATCCATGGGTGCAGGGAGTGGATGATGAGGGAGAGGGTGGGCATTTTCCAGGAGGTTCTAGTTCACTACAAATTCAGAGGAGACAACTATATAGAAACAGTACTTGAGTGCAATGCCTGCCTGATGCGGTCCCTCCTGAGGGCACTTACCTCCCTCTCTCATAGTTGCTGTGTTTCCTGTGGGGCTCATCCTACTTGCGGGTACAATGTGTGTCCTGGGTCTCAACCAATACAGTCATGCTTCCTCAGCCTTTCAGCTGATTCAGGCGTGAGCCTGTGACCCACTCAGCCAACAAAATTTATCCCATGGTTTCTGAGAGAAGAGACTTTCACACTATACCACTGACCTTAAACCCATTAACCTTGTTATTAATTTTTAATAACCTTGTTATTAATCCAATAAGAGAGGAGAAGGTACCAGAGAATGGAACCAATACAGAGCAAACAAAACCAAGATGACCAGGTCCAGGTGACAATGTTTGATGGATCCCATAAGGCACACACGTTTTCTTTTTACAATCCAGTTTGCATTGAGACTTCTGACACTAAAATCAAAGTCCACATTGAAACATTGCAGTGCAAGGAATTGGAGAAATTGGGAAATAACTTACCTATATGGAAGTTTCTAAGTTGACCCCCAATGATTCCTGCCTCTTGGTGTTCATGTCCCGTGCTTTACCCTCCCCTTGACTGTGGGCTGCTAATGAACAGAATATAGTACAAGCAATGGGATGTTCCTTCCAAGGTAAGGTTATAAAAAGACCATGCACTCCTTATTCTCTCCTGGGATTGCTCCCTCTGATGGAAGCCAGCTTCCAGGTGATAAGGCAGCCCTGAGGAGAGACCCGTGTGAGCATGGAAGTGCATCTCCTGAGGTCTTCCAACAGCCAAGTAAGTGAGTCAGCTTGGAAGCGTGTCCTTTCCCAGTCAGACCATGAGATGACTGTAGTCCTAGACAGCACCTGGGTACAGCCTCTTAAGAGACCCTGAGCCAGAACCACTCAAGTAAGTTCCTCTGAGATTCTTGACCCTTGAAAGCTGGGAGAGCATAAATGTTTCCTATTTTCAGCTGCAAAGTTTTGGGGTGACTTGCTATGCGGCCACGGATAATAGTTAAATTCCAAGTAAGCTCATAAAGTGTCAGTCAGACCTGAGCTATGCAAATTACTTTAAGAAGGCAATTCCTCAAAGGCCAAAATATATTCACCTGAAGTATTCATAACCCTAAAATTTGACTGTGTTAATTAGAAGGAAAGTTGGACATCACCAGAAGAATAGTAAAGGGTTTCTAGAGCAGTGGGTCTTGAACCTGAGCATGCATCGGAATCCTCTGGAATGCTTAGAAGACACGGATTCTGAGCCCGCCCTCAGAGTGTCTGATGCATCACACCTGGGGGAGGGAGGCTGAGAACTAACATGAAGAACAAGTTGCAGGTGATGTTGACGCTGCCAGTCCTTGGAGCACACGTTGGGAATCTTGGGTGAAAAGCGAGATTTGGGTACACTCTGCTCTGATAGCTCACGGTCACAGAGACCGTCTCTGCAGTGGTGAGAAACGGGGCTAGATGGCAGCTCATGATTTAGTGGACATATCATGGCAGGCATGAGCCCATATCACCATTCACCTTCATTCTCAAAGGTGTACAGTTTAAACGTTCTTTCCACCTGCAACACCACCTATATGGTCTATGTCATTTATGGTGCAAGAAATGCACTTATTCACTCATTCAACGATTTATTTACTTATTTGGTACCATCTGTGCAGCAGAAAGGCATTTTTTCTAGCATTTGGGGATATACAGGAGCAAAGAAGTTATGCCAGATCTTTGTAATTTGGAGTTAAAATAAGAAAAGAATGACACTTGTGAAACCACGTCCGTGTCACTGAGTTGCTGTGAGGGTTTCAGATTAAAGTGACATACTCTGAAAAGTGAAAAAAAATGTCATTTTCCCCTAAAATTTTGAAAAATTCATCAAAATCAGGATGTTCATTTTGCAAAAATAAGTCACTCTAAAATATACAACACTCAGCAATATTTTTAGTGGATTTGTATATGTGCTTACTTTTAAATAAACACATATGCACAAAAAATATGAAGAAAGGTCAGTTTTTCTAATGCACACAAGAATCTCTTTTATAATGGTAATTCTGGTGTGATTTTAGTTTCGAAAATTCATGTAAGTCAATACACCCATTTTTTGTATATAAACATCAGTGTTTTAATCATGTGTCCCCACCAGTGTTAATTATTAAATATAAACTAATATCGATATATAATTTTGCTCAACTGGGAATAAGATATTGAATAAGGGCATTGCTAAGTAAAGAAAGCCTTATAAAAGGGTATTCTGTTATCATAGAATAAATTAAGAACCCATTAGAATTTACTGAGTTTACAAAGGGGAAATTCTGCTCTAGATTTTCTTTCCCCTTGTAAAGCTGAGTATCATAAGCTATCAGTAGGAAATGAACATTTAGCTGATATGTATCTAGACTTTAACACTCTTTACCTCTGGCATCACAGGTAAATCTTCCACCAACAATGAATTCATTAGGTGATTTTTTTTTAAGTCTGCCAATATTAGGCAAACTAATTATATCAAATGTGATGCTTTTTATTAAAATCAGCCATAAATCCAGAGAGAACTAGAGCATTTTCAATTTTTCTTGATGGCTTTCATTACCTAATGAATTTTTAGCACATCTAGTGCTTTATTTAAAACTTTTATTTGTTATGAACATTTGCCAGCCCAGCTTTTTGCCTTCACCTGAGATCACAAATTCTGACAGCAATGAAGAACAAATCAATTTTTTTGTGTGTAAAGAACAAATCAAATCGATTTCTCTTCTAAAATGTAGTCGAAGACATAAAAGCAATAAAAAAGCAAATAGAGAATGTGAGTCCTTGGAATTTCCTAAGGATATTTTTTAATGTGTTCAATAACCAAAGATCTTAATTTCACCCTATGGAGATTTCAAGAATCTAGCTTTCCTTTATACCTTTTTGTGTCCGTGAGTAAATGAGCACATACAAGGCTTGCTCATGGCCATCTACTAAGTTTATGGCAGAACTGAGATAAACAACCCATGCATCACCCAGGATGTGTTTATTCTATAAGAAAGCTGTAAAACAAAGAAGAAAGTAGCTTTTGGTAGAATAATTAAGGTGGCTGTATCGATCTCTCCAAATCCACAAAGCCATCATGGTAAGCCCGCCGCCACACCACCCCGGTCCCCAGGACCTTTCGCCAATGGCCTTATCTCCGCATCTCCCATCCATTCTCTACACACTGCAGCCAGATAGATGTCTTGAAAATAAAATCTGGTGAAGTTGAAGCCCTGATTAAAAGCATACACTAGCTTCCCATTGCTTTCAGGATAGAGACCCATACACGAAGGGTATCTCAGTGTCCTGAATACCCTTGTCCTGTCAATAATAATGGTAACAAGAACAGCAGGANNGGTAACAATAAGTAACATCTATCAAGGCCCACGTGCCAGCCATTGTTTTAAGACTATTTCATTTATTATCTCATTTAATCTTCATACTAACTGTAGGAAGTAGCTACGTTTGTTACCCCTGCAGAAACTGAAATAACTTCCCCAAAGTAACATAGTTAATGAGTCCATTTCCAGTTTCTTGAATAACCCCCACCTTTCCTTTCCTTAGAGCCTTCACACACATCAGTCTTTCCAGCCCAGACTGTGCCTGTTTCCCTCACTACTAGAAAATCATTTCTACTTGTCTTTCAGACCTCGGCTAAAACACACCTACTTCAGACCAGGCTCCTAACAAGATCAGCCCACCCCTACATGTGCACTCTCCTCATTATCCTGGTCATCATCGTTATTAAGCTACTTGTTTAAGTCATTACTTCACGACTGCCTCTATTATTGTCCTTGGGCTGCCATAACCAAGTACCAAAAACTTGGGTGGCTAGAAACATCAGAAATCTTGGTCTCAGTTCCAGAGGCTAGAAGTCAGAAATCAAGGTATCACTGGGGCCCTGCTCTCTCTGACAGCTCTAGGGGAGAATCCTTCCCTGCTGTTCTAGCTTCTGGTATTTGCTGGAATCCTTGGTGTTCTTTGCTTATATGTATATGCACCACTCCGGTCTCATGGGCGTCTTCTCGTGTGTCTTCACATTGCTTTCCCTATGTATCTCTCTCTGTGTCCCTTCGCCCTTCTGAAAGGACACCTGTCAAACTGGATTAGGGCCCACCCTACTGACCTCATTTTAATGTGATTACCTCTTAAAGGCCCTCTTTACCAATAAAGTCACATTCTGAGTTAGTGGAGTTAGGATTTTAATATACAGATATCTATGTTGTTTTGGACAAAATCTTTCAATTTTAAAATGGGGGCAACCAGATCAATTTCCAAAATTAACAGTGCAAAATTAGGGGTGCCTGGGTGGCTCAGTCGGTTAAGCGTCTGCCTTCGGCTCAGGTCATGATCTGGGGGTCCTGGGATCAGGCCCGCATCGGGCTCCCTGCTCAGTGGGGAGTCTGCTTCTCCCTCTCCCTCTGCCCCTCCCCCTTGCTGGTGCTCTCTCTTTCTTTCGCATGTGTTCTCTCTCTCAAATAAGTAAGTAAAATCTTTTTTTAAAAAACAGTGCAAAATTAACCATAAACCATGTCTGTAGGCTGCACATGGTCCTGAGGTCCTCTGATTTAGCCTCTGGGTTAAGGTAGCATCAGATGCCCTGTGAGGTCACATCTGTAATAAAATGCAGTGATTCTGTTTTCTAGGCTACCGTAAGTGTTGAAACATCTTACTGCAACCACAGTCATGCAAGGCTGGCAGGGTGAGGCCAGTGAGGCACTCCCCCTGGGTACAACATTTAAAGGAGTGTCAGAAACAGTAATCAAGGGCGCTTGGGTGGCTCAGTGGGTAAGCGTCTGCCTTCGGCTCAGGTCATGATCTTGGGGTCCTGGGATGGAGCCCTGCTTCAGGATCCCTGCTAAGGAGGGAACCTGCTTCTCCTTCTCCCTCTGTCCCTCCTCCCTCACTCATGCTCTCTCTCGATCTGCTCTCTCTCTCTCTCAAATGAATAAATGAAATCTTTAAAAAAAAAGAAACAGTAATCAAGATAAGTAATATTTTAATACAATAATTTAAAAATCGATAATAGTATAAAAAATCCGTGATGATCAAAATTTCAAAATTTTAAATAAAGACCAGATCCAACCCCACATTTGAATGAGTTGGCCTCACTCACCTCACCCTATTCCTAGCCCCTGCTCTCTTTCAGCAATACTCACCCTCGCTGCGAGATCACGTATGGGAATGCTCTCCTATTGCCTAGGTTCTCCTGTCCTGGAGCTCTAGCCACGTGCTACGCTACAGAAGCAGCAACCCCGCACCTACCCCAAATTCTGTGCCCCAACATGCACTGCACTGCAAATCTGATGAGGTAACTAATACTTCTGCGGATTTTCTAGTTCATCTTCCTCCTTTGAAAGAATGAATCTCGAATGCGGTCATTTCTTCTCGGGGATAGTAGTACTTGCTTCTGATGGAATCTCTTTAATTATATTTTTCTCCCAGACTTCGGCTTAACACCTGCTTACTTCTGTGGCGCTGTTAGTGCTTCAGATGGGAATCTGACTCTAGCCCTGCAACTAGAGTTGCTGCTGGAGCCCAGAAGATACAGGTTAGTTACCATGGAATGCTCTTATGTTAGTTCAGCTTTCAGCTTGGAAATTCCATCTGAAGTGTTTTAAGGCTAGATATTACAGAGAGCTCTTTTGACCTTCCCAAGCAGCGACTCAAAAAACAGACCTTCTCATCCATCATCACCACAAACCCTCTGTGAGATAATTAATGGGCATGATTAGGTAATAGGTGAGGGCAAATGTTAATTCAGAGTTGTCACAGTCCCTACAAGCTTTTCTCAGATCCTGAGAGTCACAAGACATGTCAGCATCACAGCAGGACTAACATAGCCAATTATGTAAATATGTTTATGAACTGCCAAAGCACCCATTGAGAAAACAATTGGAACCAGGAGGGAAACTTCAATACTGCATAATTCCTATAACTATACTTTGAATAAGAACAAAATATGAGGAGGAAAGTTGAACTTGGCCCCAAGTTCCTGTGAAATCTCCTTCTTCAGATGTTACAAGATAAAAAATAGAATTACACAATTAATTTAATTGGTGCGGGACAGTTGCCTGATTATGTATCTGACTATTCTTCTCTGAGAAATCTCCCCTGTTCTTTACTTGTGGTAAATTTGATCACAGTCGCCCATGTGTCCTGATAGACACTCATAGCACCTTTTACACTTGTGTGTATTTATCTTTATGTCTGGCTTCCCCTAAGTGACTAAAAGCTCTCTGAGGTCAGGTGTCTTACCTGAATTCTCTTCAATATCTTAGAACACATAGTAGGTATTCAAATGTTGTTGAATTGGTGTGACAGAAGACCACCCCTATCCCAATGCACACAAAATCATCAGCTCTTACGGCCTTCGAACAAGTATTTCATGGTAACTGTGACATTTATGATCAAAAAGCATTTAATTAACATCAAGGTATCTTTGGTACATTGAGAGTCACATCTTTCATGTCTTTCATGATCTCATGTAATTCTGTTATCACACAGATTTATATGAAAGTCAGCGTAGCCCACTGGTGCAGATTATGAGCTGCCTAGATTCAAGTCCAGCCCCAGCCACATATGAGCTGTGCTTTGTTTTCTCTTCTGTGAAATGGGGATGAAAAATATACCAACCTCAACTTTTTAATGAGACCTAAATGAGCTGATTCTTGAAAATTGTTTAGAACAGTGCCTGAAATATGGTAAGAACTCAGTAAACATTAATCACTATTAATACTGTTACTTCCACTGATGGCACTGAACCATGGAGAGAGGAAAGAATATATGGATCTGAAGTAAGAAGTGAAACCAAAAAGAAGAGGTCAATTACCAACTGGGGCTTGACCCAGCAAACACCTGGAAGCTGGCTTTTAGGAATCAAATGAGCAATTGGGATTCAGGAAGGAATCAGGTAATCGAGGCTGCAAAAGACAGAGTCAGATTCCAGACCTGCTGTTCCAGGCAGAATTCAGGGAGCTCCTTTCTAGGGCAGGGAGCCTTTCCTATCTACCTGATGGGAGCGGAGTCCTTACCAGGATGCAGCCAACAAAAGACAGCGATCCAGTTAAGTTAGGAAGGAGACAGCAGGTGGGTTTACGAGGCGACTCTGGGAGCCCAGAAGCAGACCTGAAAGTCTATTCTAACCATTATAGACCTGGTGGTGCCACTTTCTTTACCATGTACATACTCAGATTTCCCTTTGGCTTTGCCCCAACATTTTGGACTCTTGCTATCTGAAACTTTAATTGTATTGACTTGACTTTATATCTCCTTAGCAACCATGATTACTTCAAATGCTTCTGGGCTTGCTTGATTTTTTCCCCCTTTCATTATTATCGATGTTGTTTTCTGGACGCAGATAAAACTCTTCTTTTCCACAAACAGGTTTTTAGTTAAAGTAAAACTTTTATATCCCCAAGTTGTTGGTTGCTAAGGGGACCAACGTATGCAAATAACTTACAAACACAACAAAGGCCCCAGGAATGGGCCAACAGGTGTAATGTGTATTTACTGCTGTGACTCAGATTTTGCACCTGAGTTTTTTTTCTGATTTATTAGGGATTTCTATTTTTCCTCTCACATTATGCTCACATATTACTATACACATATTAATGTATCACGTCATGCTCAGTTTAATTAAAACTAAGATGTGAGTATTTACTGTTTTATTTTTAACAATTGTTGATGAAAATCTGTTGGCCATCAAGTACAGCTGTGAACAAAATAAACTGCCTTTTTTTTCACTTTGCTATCTACCCCAACAGTGGAATGCTAAGTTTTGTGGTAGTTTTTCTTTGGAAGAAAGTTGGGTGGAAAAAAACTTCAGTGTTTTCCATTGATATTTTCTCAAGAAGGGAGCCAATAGTGCATTGTTGAGATTCCAAAATGCCTTGCCAACCTTCTTGGTAATTAATTGTAGTGTTTCCTTTGCCTAAAGTGATGGATATCATTTGCACGATTTTTTTTATGTGGCATTATATTCTTCGTATACTATATCTGCATATTTGGGGCAGTATAGATTTTAACCTCAAGTGTCTTCCCTGCTGCACTTGGCCTTGAGTTCTGAGTCTGGGGTTAAGTACCCCTTTACTGTAATCCTATAACAAAGTATGTGTTCAATAAAAATCAAACCGACATTATTGTTTATAAAGGATTATACTAAAACTCCAAAGACTGGGTGATAAAAATATGAAAACTGGACAGCCGTCTTTGTAAAGATTTGATTATCTAGTTGGGAAGACAACATTTCCATGAAAAAAACAAAAATGAATTATAAAGGCGCACTTGGAATGGACCACGAAGGAAACATCTGCTAAGGTACATAATAAATATTTATTTAAATTAATTATGATGGGAGCATTTCCAGTCCTATTTCGAGGACCTCTCTTTGAGAATACTTTGTTAGCAATTTGTTTATAATATTTAGTATGAAAGTAAGTTATTTTAAAATTCAATTCATGATGATTTTTTGTCATTAATCTGGTCTAGGTTTCCTCAACATTTTCCTGGTGAAGTCATCACAGAGTGAATCATTCTGTTAGACACCATGATGCCCACCTGATTGCCCTCAGCGCATTTGATTGTATTTGTACATCTCTCTTCCCCTTTTGATGGTGGGTCTCTTAGGGTAGGGACTGTGTCACCCTCGTGTTTGTGTCCCTAATGCCTAATACATAGTAGCTTCTCAATAAAAGTTTGTTGACATGAACTCAAGTATTTCAGCAACCTCAGAGACTTTTATTTATATAAATTTCATAAATTTTTAATTATTAAATATTCCAAAAGAACAGAAAATAGCATAAACCTGGATTTTAAAAGTACTAACTTTTGCCGAATTTGCTTTAGTTTTTTTTTTTTTCTTTTTTGAGGAAAAATAGATTACAGCTAGAGTCCCAGTGAACTGCCCCCCCACCTCCTCCGCATTCCTTTCTTTTTCCTTCCCCCAAATAGCCATTCTTCTGAAGTTGGTGTTCATCCTTCCTGTGCTTGTACTTATGTCTTTCCAATGTATGTATGTAGCCATAAAAATATAAAGTATTTTAATTTTTCCACAATGGTATCATATTATATGAATTCTTTTCAACTGGTTTTTTTTTCATTCAGAGTTTGTGTTGTTAAGATCTATCCATATTGACACATGCAGAGTTTTTCAGAGTGATCCATTTCCCCCGATCAGATTTAGAATAAAAATCTCTATCATCTAAAATCTAATAGTTGGCCTCAGTTTATATAATAACGAAAGAAGGTCCTATGAATATGAGGCAAAGAGAAAGGGGTCAAGAATCTCTTCCCTGCCTTTCCATCCTGTCAGACTACCTTGGCCAGCGCTCTCTACTGACTACTGCATCAGGGCAAAGACTCCTGAATGAAGAGCCAGAGCTTAGAAAGGCCAGGCAAGGCAGGAACTGTGCACACTGGCCCACACATCCACATCAGAAACAGTCCGGCGGTCACCAAATCCACACCCAGTTTAGAGCACTGGCAGGGAAAGAAGGTCAGAATCTCTCTTCTGAAATTTCAGAAGAGACATCTTCCCTACCCTGCATCTCAACTTTTCTTCCAAAGACATATGACTTGTTAATGGCCAGACCCACTACATGGGTTGCTAATGCAAGTTATCCAAATTTTCCCATCAAATGAGAATGTATACAGTATTTGTGAAAACAAAGCAGTTGCTTAGAAAAAGCGGCTTGCTCGTGAATTACATGCACAATTTCCTAAAAGCGTTTGCCTAGACAAAGTCCCTTTTATCATGTGGCTCCTGGGTAACTAATTCTCATTTAATGTGAAACTGAAAGATTAAGAAGTCGTAATTTACCTCTAGTCCGTTGCCAGATGACTGCTTCTAAGGCCTTTGTCTCTGAGATCTTAAATGTTCCAACATTTGATGCTAAAGTCCATTTCTTGCCTTTTATTCTTTTTTCTTCCCTGAAAATCTGGCTAAAACGAAGGATCAATAAAAAAAAAAAATCTCTCGAAAAATTTTAAAGAACATGTAAGTTTCTCCGACGCTTCTGGTTCACACATCTGTGTACTTGAGGATACCCACGTACAAAATCTAAACTTTGAAAACAGATAAAATAGATGGTAGGTTCTGGCTTCGTACAATTTATCTTGGGGCTTCTCTAAAAATCTTGTTCCCTGGGGCACCTGGGTGGCTTAGCTGGTTAAACGTCTGACTCTTGATTTTGGCTCAGGTCATGATCTCAGCCTTGTGAGACTGAGCCCTGCATGGGGCTCTGTGCTCAGTGGGGTGTCTGCTTAGGATTCTCTCTCTCTCTCCCTCTGCCCCTTCCGCCCCGGATGCGTGCTCTCTCTCTGTCAAATAAATAAATCTTTTTTTTTTTTTAAATCTTGTTCTCTTTCCAAAGTTTTGTTTACCTAATAACATTTTACAAAGATTTGCTTGTTTTGGTACATCTCTATGTGTGAGAAAGCAAAGCCTTGATAATATAATGTCTAATTCCTCCAATTAAAACTACTTTAAATAAGTGGTATGCAATATGTGCAAATTTGTAATCCCTTATCACTTTTCATTTCCAGAGGTTCCCCAAATCAAATAATAACCTAATCTGATAAGACACAGCTAATATGTAAACACTGCTTCACCATGCTGTACAGCCCACAAGCACAAGGATTAAAGAAAGCATTCACAGGAAGAGGAAGTTAGACCTTTTCTATTTGAAACTGCAAAGGAATTTAAGTATAAGTAATGCAATTAACCAGAGAAGGACTTCAGCGTGAACACCGGCATAGTAAACAACTCTGCCCTCAATGAAGCTTGGCCTGATGTTTAAGAAAAACAGAGTGGCCTCTGTTTCCTGGCTCCTAGAAAAGCAGACTCAGCAGTAGTTTTGTCCTCTTCTTCCCGGACCCAGGTTCCAGCTGTCCCTAGAACAAGCCAAGGCTTTCCCAGTTACCTGTATCCCTTTATGCAGCAGCTCAGTGTCAGAGCGGTGAGGTCCTGAGAAAATACTGAGCAAGTCCAAGCCTGCTGGAATCACCCAGGGAAGCAAACACTGTTCTAGATATTGGATTCTGCAGCCTCATCACCAAGGCGATGTGGCCAAACATCCTGTGTCTAGCATTGGGGCAGTTTCTAAACTTTCTAAACTCTGCAATCCAGTTATTTCTTTTCTTTGATTGGATCCATATTACACACACACACACACACACACACACACACACACACGAGACAATTATCCATAGCACAAAAGCTTTTATAAAATTGATGCACTTTTGTCTCAATTATCAGGATATTTCAAATATTTCAGGTAAAGGTGGTACGTTAGCTTGAATGATTCATGTAGAATCTCATTTCTCTAATTCTCTTTACACGAGCATGTGTGAACCAGCATAGTTGACTTAGATTACAATTAAAATGCTAATAATCGGATAGGTAACAATATAATTTTTCTCTCTCATGTCATCCCCCACATCATGTTACTTTTCACACTTTGGAATGACTCAAGTGGATTCATCCATAAGAGCTTCCTAGATACATTCTAGAGGCTACATGCTAATCTGTTTACCTTTAAGCTCTCACCTTTACAGATCTAACCAGCTGTTAATTTAGGTTTTCCTTTGAAAATATTGTGAAGGGAGAATTTTCTAGTGGCTCTGTTTCTTTGTGGGTTTTTTTTTTTCCATTTCCACTTGGCATCCTATCTGCCAAGTTTCTAATGCATCCCAGGACCCTCTGTTATGATACTCCATCAGGGAAATGAAGGCTAGTCTGTCATGCATCATACGCCTCCTCTGTTCTCCTCTCAATCAGAAGTAACCTGTTCTGCATGCCATTTTTTCAGAGGAACCTGAGTAAGAGCTGACTAGCTAGCATGGCTTGTTAGTGGATGATGGAAACTTCTTCTAGGCAGCATAGGTGCATTTAAAGGAAGCTTTCTTCACAGAGTTTAATGACAAAAATTTCAGTCATCATAACAAGTTAATAAAATAGTTTATTTGCAGAGACGATTTTTAGAGTCTTAGCAATCTAAAAATACACAGTGACAGTCAGTGTTTATAAGACTGGTTCAAATACCTAGTAATTGTTTGTGAAGAAAAGTATCACTAATTCCAACAAATTGGGAAAAGATACAGGTCAAATTAAAGAAAAGTCAGTCCTATTTTTAAGGTAGTTTAAAGATATACTCCCTTCCCTTTCTTGGCTTCCAGAATGCTGACAGCAGGCTTAAATCACCTCCCTAGGCCAAGTCTTAGGTCATTTATGGAGAAGCTGACAGGCTTAAGAAGACAGGTCTATTGCTCACTGTCTGCCTGATCCCTACAATGAGTCTGCCACTGAGAAACTTAGCACTCCACAAGATATCCCCACCTTACTCACATACTGTTATTAGTTCTCATAAATATAAATGGACCACCAGGGATCATCAAATGTAAGAGGAAATACTTTAACACAAAAAAGATCAAAACAATAGAAAAACAAAAATCTCAGAGAAACAGAGACAATCCAGAGACTGAAAGAAAATTTCAGAGAAACCATAGCTATTATTCTGAGAGCTAAGAGAAGTAACTAGATGAGATGATGGACATATCATTTAGTTTGATTGTGGTAATCATTTCACAATGTATACATTTACAAAATCATCACTTTGTATATACCTTGAATATACACAATTTTTGTCAATTATATTTCAATGAAGCCAGAGTAAAGAAGTAAACTTATCTTTTAAGAGAAAATCCAGTAAAATTAATTAATAATCAAAAAAGAGAAAATCTTGCATCCACAAAATAAAAACAGGAGAACATAAAAAAGGAACATTCAGAGAACAAAAAAGATACTCTTGGAAATAAAAATATTGGTAGCAGAAATAAAATAATTGCAAAAAAAATTTAAGCAGATACATTTAGGGATATTGTCCCCCAAATATAACACAAAGCATGAAGAATAGAAAATAGGAAAGAAAATATAAGATAGAGGTTTAGTTCAAGAGCTCTCCTGTTAAAATAATCGTGGTTCCACAAAAAGAAAATAGATAAAATTTTACCAGAGAAAATTATCAAAGAAATGCTGCAAGAAAAATTTCCAGAACTGAAGGCCAAAAGTCACCAAAACTGAAACAGCTCACAGTGTGTACAGCTCACTAAATGAAAAGGTAGAACCTGCCAGAACATTGGAGATAAAAAGAAGACCCATAAAACCTCAAAAGAGAAAAAATAAATCACAGACCACAAATCAAGATTCAGAGTGATATTGGACTATGAATATTAACACCAGAATTTGAAGACAATTTAGCAATAACTTCAAATTTCTGCGTGAAAATTTGCCAAATGAAAATTCTATACCTAGCCAATCTAATCATATGCCAGAAAATACAGTTATTTTCAGACATGAAAATTCTCAAAGTATTTACCTCCTATCCTGAGATGACATTCAAAACTTAAAAACCAGCATGACATGGCACTTCCAACTAGGTCAGAACTACAGTAGAATGCATGTCCATTGTTAACATGTGAAGTATAATGTGGGTTCTGCCCAGTTTCCGTAAACTCTTTCTTGGCAGTTGTGGGATGATATGCTCCAACAAAACTAAGAAATAGAATAAGAAATTAGAAGACATGGAGTACAGGTTATAGAAGTGAGGCAAAAGCAATTCATAGAAACATGGCTGAGGGAAGCCCCAGGGCTTCAGACATCGGATAGGCTTACGGAGCAAATGATCTGCATTGGAGCCAAGTGAAGGAAGGCCGGAGAAATGTCTGCAAGTAAAAAAATGAACTTGACAGATTTCTTGGTGGGTGATGCACTGAGAAAATGTTTATACTTCTGTCAGAAACTTGAGGAACAATATAGTGATAGATACATAGGAAACTGAGCAAATAAAAAGTAAAAACAATTATTTACTAATTCTAGAGAAAAGACAAGTAGTATTAGAAAGGAAGTACACTTGCATTTTCCTATATGGGTCCCAGTGAATAATGCTTTTTAATCATAATAATGTAAACATTGAATATTGACTTAACCAATAGTTGTGGTATAACATCCTTGTGCCTGTTGTCTCCCTAACCCAATACATGTAATTAGTCAACAAATCCCACAGATCGTAAGTCATAAGTGGTTTTAAAAGTCCCCCTTTTGGGCGCTTGGGTGCCTCAATTGGTTAAACATTCAACACGTGATTTCGGCTTAGATCATGATCCGAGATGTGAGATTGAGCCCTGGGTCAGGCTCTGTGCTGGGTATGAAGCCTGCTTGGGATTCTCTCTATCTCTCTCGCTCTGACCCTCCTCTCTCTCTCTCTCTCCCCACCCCATGCCCCTCAATTTAAAAAAAAAAAAAAGTCTCCCTTTCTTCTCTATCCCACTACTTAGGCTGTCAAGTCTTAACTGGGGGCAGGTAACTCCAGCTGGGGGATCAACCCAGGGTCCTGACAGGGTCAAGCCCAGGGGCAGAAACTGGAACACTGAAAGCTCATTAAACTAAAACAAAATCAAAATAAAGTTGGGGAGAATAATCAGGAGAGAGGAGAGTAATTACCCAAAGAATTATGTAATTGAAGACAGCGATGAAAACAAAGAGACATATGGCAAATTGGTCAAAAACAGACTCTGAATCAAGTTTCTGTCACTTATTTGCTTTGTGACCACTTTGTTCTTTTCTTTTTCTTCATAAAAATAATACTAATATAATACTAATATATATTGTATAATATATAATAATATTAATATATTAATAATAATAATGCTTTCCTCACAGGGCTGTATATGAGAATTACATAATTTGTGACATGTAAAGGCATAGAATTATGTCTGGTGTATGGTAAAAGTTCATTAGATATTAGTTATTATTGTTGGCACAGTTACTCTCCAAAGAGGCAGGGAAAGCAGCTTTCAGGTGCTCATGAAATGTTGAATAGAGAATCCAAAATGCAAGCACGCACGGAGATGTGGATGGGGACTGGTTAAGCACAAGGGACGTGTTACTTCGTCATTTTTACTGGGATTACTGCCATAGCCCCTGAGTTGGTGTCCTTGCACCAACCCACTTTCTAATCTTTTCTCCCTGCTGTGGTCAGAATAAAACCCTGCTGAAAGCTTTCCAGTGGCTTCCCATGGCTTTCCGGATACAAGTCAAGATACTGGCAAAAAAAGAAGGCTCTACAATCACATATTTCTTCAGTTTCATGTTCTACCTTGCTGCCACGTGTTATCACCCTAGTTTCCAGCTTTAGTACTACTATCTTCCCCCCAAAAGCCAAGCTCTCCAATGCTCAGACCCATCTGCATAAAATCTCAGTCCTTGACCCAAATCTATCTGGCTAACTTCCACTCATCTTTCAGGACTCCTTCTAAGATTTAGCATGACTTTCTCTCTCTTGTCTTCTCTCACAGAACCTTGTTGGACTTCTCCTTCTAGCACCAAATTTATCTCTTTGATTGTTGAGAGGTTTTTGATTACCAGTTCAGTCTTCTTCCTAGTCATCAGTCCATTCAGATGGTCTGTTTCTTCATGATTCAGCCTTGGTACATTGTATGTTTCTGGGAATCTATCCATTTCTTCTAGGTTGTCCAATTTGTTGGCGTACCTTTTATAGTTCTTATCTCACTGTGCTGTATTCATTGGTTTTTTGATGTGTCTATCCTTCTTTTAAATCAGGGTCTATATCTTTTACTTCCTGTATCCCCAAATTTTTGACCGATGCCCAACACATAGTAAAAGCTGTAATAAATGTTTGAAGAGCAAAGAAAGAGTTTGGGATTGGTAAAACTTGCTTAAAAATACAAAAGATTTTCTTTTAAAGATTTTATTTATTTATTTGACAGAGAGAGAGGCAGCGAGAGAGGGAACACAAGCAGGGGGAGTGGGAGAGGGAGAAGCAGGCTTCCCGCTGAGCAGGGAGCCCGATGTGGGGCTCGATCCCAGAACGCCAGGATCACGACCTGAGCTGAGCTAAAGGCAGACACTTGATGGCTAAGCCACTCAGGCACCCTTAAAATATACCAAAAGATTTTAAAAGCAGGCCTTTGGTTTAAACAAATCTTCTGTGGTCTTATCTGCATAACTGTCTAACCAATTATCATTTGTGCTGAATTAAACTTCATCCCATCCCATGACTAACTGCGAATATTAGTTTAAAGAGTTTATTATGTATTTCTAGCTTAGGGTTCTTGCAGATTCTATGTATGTCTTACCTTCCTCCTTAGAATATCCCTTTCTGAAGCTGGACACCATTATTATTTTCCCTCTGTGTTCCACCTACATGTAAATATCCAGTGTTGTAGAATCGCTAAGGCATTAGCCACGTGATTCAACAAGTTTGGCTCATGAGTGGACCACGTGTCTTGTTTATATCTCAAGGGGTTTAAACTAATGGTACTGGTACTTTAAAAAAAAAAAAGATGGTAGCTATTCAAATCAATACCGACTGCCTTTGTTTATTGCCCGGGACTCACCTCTTCTCTTTAATTTAAAGTCCACACTCTTATCTGTGTCTTTGGTTTCCAGCATAATGTTTTGATTCCCTGAGAGCAATTTCTGGCCTTTTGAACAGGCTTACACAATTAACTTTGTCAGACACCTGTGTGGTATTTAATGAAAGCCATGTATTGGCTGGAGTATATGGTGAGAAAGGGAGAACGTTACCATGAAAATCATAATATTGTGTTGAAGATTGTTAGCCTCTATTATTACACTGTAAAATTACTTCAAACATCTTATAATTTATCAATAAATTTTAGAACTTAAAGTCCATGTTTAATGAAATCTTCTAACACTTCAAGGTTATTTCCTTTTAAAAATAAAACAAATACTAGTAATTCCTTCTTGATCCAACCTACCCCTCAGCTATTTCCTAAATAATCTGTTCCCAAGGAAACAGCCTGAGCCACAGTGTCTCTGGTTTAACCTCAGTAGGTAAAACTAATTATAGGGACAATCATTTTTTTGTTAGAGAAAAATAGTACTTCCAGACTATTTTTAAAGAAATTCGCTTCCCATTCAGTTATCGAAACTAACTCTAGGAATAGTTTTAGAGAAGTCCCCAAGAGTTAGTGTTAGTGAATTGATTAAGTTTTAATCTGCAAGACTACTTGTATATTTGACAGACTATCATAAGTTGTTTGGTTTTTTTTTAAGCAGCACGAATAATCTTTGAATCACAAAAATCTCACATCAACAAAACAATGAAAAAACTCATTCTTTGGAGTTTTAACTTTTAAGCATAGAAGCATATGATGTCATATTTCTGAAAAAAAATTTTTTAACAAGGACATTGAAGCTTAATTTGAAACATAAATTATATAAATAATGGAGACACATTTATAGCTAATTTTGAAACTTAAAGTATGTTAAATCTCATTCCTTTTACATGGAAGCTTAAAACAGATGCTTCAAAACATTTTGGGAATAAGCAAAGGCCATATTGTTTGAAGGTGACAATAGGTAGTAACAGATGAATCCATTAGCACCAAACTCTGAGTCTCTTGTAAGTTAGTTAACACAGTACCATATTCTGACTGGGTAAGACACACAAAATTTTATGTATAAACAGAAGATTTCCAAGAGAAAAAAATGTTCTAAGTTAATTGTCCCTCATTAGAGCTATGGTTAAATAAATCATAATACATATGCTTTATTGAATTTTACATATACCTCGAAATTGTTTTTGAAGATGTTTCGCTGGAATGAAAAAATGTTCTCAATATGATTAAATGAATATTTAAAGTGTTTGGAAATTGGGACACCTGGGTGGCTCAGTCGGTTCAGCATCCAACTCTTGGTTTCATCTCAGGTAAGGATCTCATGGGTCATGAGATCAAGCCCCACGTCAAGCCCCATGTTGGACTCCACGCTCAGCCCAGAGTCTGCTTAAAGGTTCTCTCCGTCTGCCACTCCCTCCCACTCTGTCTCTTTCTGTCTGTCTGTCTCTAAAATAAACAAATAGATCTTTATAAAATAAAGTGCTTGGAAATTGAGCATAGTGCATAGCATGATATGTAAATCACCTATTATAATACCAAATTTTAAAAAGAGGTAAAAAATAGAATATACAACATGCTAACAATTTTGTACTAGATCTATTTCTATTACCACATGATTGTATGATCCAAATTTTTCTAATATTTCTAATATACAGATTATTTCTGTAATCAGAAAACATATTTAGAAATTCATATATATATATATATATATAGTCTTCTAGTTGCATAATCATATATTCTTAAACTGAATAGTTAGCTGAAATAGCTAAATCTCTTCCTAAATTTATTCTTTTATATTTTTTATCCACACAAATAGTGCTAAATTTAAGATATCAGATTTTGTGCTAATATTATTGGTCATATTTTCTAGTGAAGGTAATTTATAGTCAGTGAACACCCAAAGCATTAGGATGAGGAAGAAGTTTTAGTTCAATCTTGAGAATGGGTTACAAAAGTCATTCACACTATGTAGAGAAAATATAGATTCATAATTTTGTCTGAAACTACTCTGATTTTCCCCAAATCTGTCTCCTGCTACGTGGCAAAGGAAAAAGAATGAGAGAGAGAGGGACGGAGGGAGAAAGGAACAAAGGAAGGAAAGGAGAGATTGAGAGAGAGAGAAAGAGGGAAGGAGGGGGTTCGACATTAAATCCAAGTCAGTCAAAAGTCCATCTGAGCCAATAATTTATACCAGGCATCCAGGCGTTACCCAGTCTTTCGAGAATACTTGTTCTGTCCTTCAGATTCTTCTCGTCTCCTTACTCCTTTTCGAGTTGGAACCTGAGGCACAGGGAAACGTCCACATCATCTCTTGGTGTTGGAAGAAAAGAGGCCACCGAGGATGTGCTCCTCCTTTGTTGTGGATTCACTGGTCCTCCTGAGGAATCACCAGGCTGGTCTCTCCCAGAGCATTCTGCTGGTATCAACTCTTAACCTGGCTGGTCAATACACCTAGAGTATTTTTTCCCCTCCTTAGTTGGGGCTCCGACCCTGCTTGCTTACTCTATCTTGCTGCCTGGCACTGCAGACCTCTAGACCCCCCAGACCCTAGTGAAGTCTGGGGGCCCCCAGGCAGTCCTGTCTGCCCTCACCTCAGAACCAATGCCACAGGGAAGCTGAAGCCAGGCTGTATGGAGCGATGTTGGCATCCTGTATGTGTCTAGACTGCAGTATCCTAAGGCATGCTGACCCTGCTTGCTGGCCTGTCCATCGTGTTAGAGGCCCCAAGCCTACCTTTCTGTTACCTCAGCACCTCCCTGGGCGAGGATCTCATCAAAAAAAGGGAGCAGAACCAGAGAAGGTTTGCCATGGGTGTTGCCTAGGCTTCTGTAGCCCTGGGATTTAGACCAAAGAGAGAGAAAAGGATGCATGTCTGACTTTCTACCCCCCCCCCACATCTTTCTTTCTTTCTTCCTCTTCTCTAGGGGTAGATTAGACAGACTTTTCTTTTACTTACCCCTTTTGTCTAGCACACATTGCCCATATCCAAAATTCTGGGATCTAGTTAGTTAGGTCTGGCATTTTGAACAATTAAACGGGAGCTATAGTTTTTTAGAAAATCCTTTTTCTTTCAACAGTGTTTGTCTTTTAAAGCCACTGATATGCTGGGAGATTTTGTTTTGAAAGTCATAACATGACATTTTTTTCTTTCCCTAACAGCCTAATCCCCACTTCAGCACAAGGCAGGTGGATGCCTTGAGCTGTTTATGTGTTGGAAATTTTTTGAAAATAAAATCATATTAATTTTTTTCTAAATAGCCTTTCATGTCATTTTTATCACTGCTGACTTAGCAAATTTTACTCATCACCAAATTAGGAGAGGCATGGGAAGGCTTTCTGAATTAATGGCTTGAATGGAATGCTGATTACTTATGAGGAATTTGAAATACTGGCAAGGTATCTGTACTCACAAGTTGAATCATTAATTTAACAGATTATTTATTGAGTTCCTATTATAAATCGGACACAATTCTTGGTACCAGGAAAGATTTGTGAGCAAAACAGGTAAGGTCTCTGCTCTCTTGGAACTTAAATTCTGGGGACAAGGAGACAAACACACACACACACACACACACACACACACACACACACATACGCACACCAGAAAGACAGAAGTGAGAACGTACAGGGTAATGTGATCCAGGAGATTGGTTGACTTTTACACGGAATGGCAATCTGCAGCTGCTTGGAGAGTGAGTTTAAAGCTAAAATCAGAATGACAAGAAGGAGTCTGGCACATGAAGATAAGAAAGAAAAGAAATCACCATTCAAAAGGCCCTAGAGGGGAACAAATAAAACTTGGCAAGCTCAAGAATCAGGGAGGAAAACATCTTCAGTGTGGCTTGAGGGTAAATGGCAAGGTGAAAAGTAGAATGAAATTGGAAAGGTCAGTGGGGGCAATTATGTAGGGCTTCGTAAACAAGGAGAAAGGGTTTGGGTGTTCTACATAGTGCAAAAGGAAGCCATTGGGTGGTTTTAACGGAGAGAATGATTTTATCTTTGGAGAGACACTGAAGGAGACAAAAGCAGAAGCAAAGATTATGATAGAGATCTTGGTAATCACCAATGGCGGTGGGAGCTAATGAGTTGTAGCTTAAAGACGGTGGGTTTTAATGCATGTTTTGGAGGTAAAATTAACAGGACTTATTGATGGGTGAAAGAAAGGGATCGAGAATGATTCCTTTGCCTTTGGCATTTTCTGAAAACATCTAGGGTGAGCATATATTCAGTCCCAACCATGCGCAACTAATGGTCCTGGATTCTGTCGTCAATTGTCACTTTCGGTACTGAAAGGCACAGTGTAAGGTGTAATTCTGTCCCTCCTAGAAGGGAAAGAAGGGGGCAAATATCACAACTGTCAGTGAGTACCTCTGCTAGCCCCTGAATGGGTACATGAGAAGTATTTATGTGGTGGGGGCTCATGACTGTGGGTAAGGGAAAGAGATGGGATTCCTTGAAGAGGGTGGGGGCAAAGCTTCAGTTAGGTCCTCCTGGCATTTGAAAACATCACTCCTTTTCATGTCCATTTTTCCCCTTTTTATTCTCCATAGTCTACTTTCCCATTCCCAGGCTTCTTCTCCATCTCTTTATTTTTCTTCCTAAACTTTGTTACTTTTGTCCTTGGTCATCATCGTTATCACCATCATGGCCACCATTATTTATTGAGTATTAAATAAATACATGCGTACATCGATGGTCCGAGATACTTCTTGCAATCTCCCTGGGGGGAGATATGATTAAGCCTCTTGAAAGGTACCCTGCGGCTTGGCGAGATAAGGCAGCTTGCCCAAGGTTCCCAGGCAGGGAAGTGGCAGAGCCAAGTGTGAAAACAGGTTTGTCTGGCTCTGCCTCCTCTGTTCTGTGGCTTCTCCCTCCTTCCTTCAATTCACTGCCCTTTCTCTCCATCCCTCCCTTCTTCTCTCTGTCCCTCTCTCCCCTCCCCTGGTCTGTTTCCCTTTCTTCCTTCGCTCCTCCTTTTTCCTTCTGCTTTAGTCCAATTGCCCTGCCTGGTCCCTCACTTCTGTCTTGTTATTACGAATCTGAAATTTGGTGTTATTACAAATAGAAAAAAGAAGTCCTAGACTCTCAGAGCTGAAAGAACTTCAGTTGAAGCCCAGGCTTCAAGGCAGGTTGATAGGGCTTCTACTCCACAAAACGGTTGTTCCTAACATATAAATATGGACTGAGGAAGGCACCCTCTTTTGGCATTTGTCACCTGTGTGGCTTCTGCTTCGGCTCCCCCACTCAGAACTGTGCTGTCCGTGGAGACTACGCTCTGTCCTGGCCTCCCATCCAGTCCCTCTGCACTTGTGGGACATTTGTCACCTGCCCAGCCAGGATTATAAGTACTTAAAAGATCATTTTTCTTCTCTCCATATTACCCACCATGTATAATTCAAATGAAAATACACTGAGCCAAAAAGAACAAAAATGTTCCAAAAAATCACAATTATTCTATAATATTTCTACGTTTAAATATGCAAAGCTCAACTGCATTCCAAAAAAAGTATTTGTACCTCTGGTTTACTACTGTCAGAAGCACAGTCTTCGTCTGACTATGCAGGAATCCAGCTGCATTAATGCAGGTAGCAGGAGAATGGGCTAAGGGCAGGATAGGAAATGAGCAGCAGAATATAAATCTAAAAAGGGGTGCTATAGAAAATAAACTTATATATTACTTGCTCTGAGCTAGGCAAGCAATAAACCATTTACATTTTGTTCTTACAACAAGCATTTTGGATAATTGCCAATATTATTCTTATTCTACTGGTGAGTTTCCAGGCTAGTAACAAAGTTTCCAGGAGCAGGATCTGGTTCTGCTGTCTCTACAGCCCGAGTAAGCTTTTAAAGCACATTCTGTCTTACAAACATAGTGTGGATACCGCTCTTTAAAATAAATATTTTATGCTTTAAAACATTTAGATAACTATGGTATTATTGTCTTAACCTGTTTCTCTTTTTCTTTTTTTTTTTAAAGATTTTATTTATTTATTTGACAGAGATAGAGACAGCCAGCGAGAGGGAACACAAGCAGGGGGAGTGGGAGAGGAAGAAGCAGGCTCATAGTGGAAGAGCCTGATGTGGGGCTCGATCCCATAACGCCGGGATCACGCCCTGAGCCGAAGGCAGACGCCTAACCGCTGTGCCACCCAGGCGTCCCCTGTTTCTCTTTTTCTGAACAAACTTTCAGAAAGTCATTATGTCAGGACTTCATCAGTTAGCACTTTTGATAAACACTAGTAATAGATATCGTTGCTATGAAACAAGTTATTCTAGATATCCTTATGCTCCTAGCTGTCCATGTTTTTTAGTATTTTTATAAGCCATGCTTTCAGGTAATATGACACATTTTAAGAAATTAAACACGGAGTAATTTATATTTGAAGGGGCCTTAGGCTTTATGTGGGCTTTGGGATTTGTAACCTGCAAGCCATGATATAGAAAAGAGAAATTTCCAGCAATTTGCTATGTCACTAGACAGGAATCCTTCAAGGACAGTGCAATGTATTATCACTGAACGTAGATTTCTACATGAATTGGCTGTAGTCATTTCTCAGGTATATCAGAAGATGTGAGGGCAGGTGACAAGAGTTCCTACTATAGCCCCAATGAACATTCCTGCCAGATACAGATATTCAGCCACAAGGTAAAGGGTTTAAACCCCAATGAATGGAAGAAGAGAAGGAAATTTGCAAAGAACACAGACTAGAAATATTGTCTTTCTTTATTCAAGTGGGGAATAATGAACCCCAAAAGAAGATAGGAAATTTGCAAAGGGCATTCTGGGAGCCTATTTTACTTCCTCATAAGAAAAACAAAATTCTTCCAGTGGTAGCTGGCAGAGCATGTGCTCTTCCTCGGCCGAGCCACCCAAGCTCCTGAGAATATGCCTGTAGCTGCAAAGGGCAGCCCCTCAGGACTGCCTTGTTGTATCTTGTTGAGAACCAGTGAGTAGTGCAATATTCATTTGTTAGTCTTTGTTAACAGCTTGAATGTCTTATTCTCTCTGACACGTAGAGACATTCTGAGCATGTAGAGAGGATTTCTAATCACAGACAGTGATTGTGGAATATAAAACACGTGTCTGGAGGTGGTATAGAAACACCCAGACACTGATAAATCCTAAGTCTTGCTCTGCTGTTTGCTCAGGCATAATGGTAATATACTTTAAGAGACAAAGTGCCATTGACGTTTCTTAGCATAATGTTAACTAATTATTCAAGGTCAAACTTTCAGAGTTCTGGGGTATTTTAGATTTAATGATAAATTACGATAGTCACGTACTGTGACTAAACAGTTCATTTAATCCAATCATCATGGAATTTTAATTCTATGTTCGTATTTTTCAAATTATAGGCCTGCCTCATTTTATCACACTTTGCTTTTTGCACTTCACAGATAGTGTGTTTTTTACAAATTAAAGGTTTGTGGCAACCCTGCATCAGGCCAGTCTATCAGCACCATTTTTCCAACAGCATTTGCTCACCTCATGTCTTTCTGTCACATTCTGGTAATTCTCGCAATATTTCAAACTTATCTTTATCATTATTTCGTTATGGTCATCTGTGATTGATGATCTTTGATGTTACTATTGTAATTGTTTTGGGATGCCACAAACCATGCCCATATAACTTAATAAATATTGTGTGTGTCCTGACTGTTCCACCGACTGGCCGTTCCCTCCGTCTCTCTCCCTCTCCTCAGGGCTCACTATTTCCTGAGACACCATAATATTTAAATTAGACCAGTGAATAGCCCTACAGGGGCCCCTAAGTGTTCAAGTGAAAGGAAGAGTCACATGTCTCACATTCAATCAGAAGCTAGAAATGATGGCGCTTAGTGAGGAAGGCATGTCGAAAGCCAGGATAGCCCGAAAGCTAGGCCTCTTGCACCCAATAGCCAAATTGTGAATGCAATGGAAAAGTTTCCAAAGGAAGTTAAAAGTGCTACTCTGGTGAACACACGGAGGATAAGAAAGTGAAAGAGCCTTATTGCTGCTATGCAGAAAGTTTGAATGGTCTGGATAGAAGATCAAACCAGCCACACGATTCCCTTAAGCCAATGCCCAGTCCAGAGCAAGGCTCTAACTCTTCAGTTCTGTGCAGGCTGAGAGAGGTGAAGAAGTTGCAGAAGAAAAGTCTGACGCTAGCAGAGGTTGGTTCACAATGTTTAAGGAAAGAGGCCGTTTCCGTAACATCAAAGTGCGAGTTGAAGCAGCAGGCGCTGATACAGAAGCTGCGGCAGGTTACCCAGAAGATCGAGCTAAGAGAATTCATGAAGGTAGCTACATTTAACAACCGATTTTCAATGCAGACAAAACAACTGTCCTTTTTCCACTGTATATTCTTGGTTCCTTTGTAAGGAAATTATGAGTGGGTTTATTTCTGGGCTTTCTATTCTGTTCTGCTGATCTATGTGTCTGTGTTTATGTCAGTATCATACAATTTTGATTACTATGCCTTTGTAATATAGATTGAAATCAGGGAGCATGATGCCTCCGACTTTGTTCTTCTTTCTCAAGATTGCTTTGGCTATTCAGGGTCTGTTTTGGTTCCAGACAAATTTTAGGATTGTTCTAGATCTGTGAAAATATGCCATTGGAATTTTGGTGGCGTTTGCATGGAATCTGTAGATTCCATCTGTAGTATGGAAATTGTAACAATATTACTTCTTCCAGTCTATAAGCATGGAATATCTTTCCATTTATTTGTTCTTCTGCAACTTCTTTTGTCAATGTCTTATAGTTTTTAGCGTATAGGTCTTTCACTTGATTAAATTTATTCCTAGGTATTTTATTCTTTTTCGTGTAATTGTAAGTAAGATTGTTTTCTTAATTTCTCTTTATATTTTTAGTATATAGAAATGCAAGAGATTTCTGTATATTGATTTTGTATCCTGCAACTTTACTGAATTCATTCACTAGTTCTAACGGGTTTTTGGTGGAATCTTTAGAGTTTCCTATACATAGTATGTAATCTGCAAATAGTGACCGTTGTTCTTCTTCCTTTCTGATTTGGATGCATTTTATTTCTTTTTTTTTCTTGCCTAGTTGCTCTGGCTTGAACTTCCAATTCTATGTTGAGTCATAGTGGCAAGAGAGAGAATCCTTTTCTTGTTCCTGATCTTATAAAAAAGGCTTTCAGCTTTCACCCTTGAGTATGATATTAGCTGTGGGTTTGACACATATGACTTTTATTGTGTTGAGTTACATTCCCTCTATACCCACTTTGTGGAGAGTTTTATCATAAATGAATGTTGAATTTTGTCAAATGCTTTTTCTGCATCTATTGAGATGATTATATGATTTTTATCCTTCATTTTTTCGATATGCTGTATCATGGTGATTGATTGTGGATGTTGAACATTCCCTGCATCAGTGGAATACCACTTGATCATGGTGGATGGTCCTTTGAATGTAACGTTGAATTTGTTTGTTTGTTAATATTTTGTTGAGGATTTTTGCATCCATGTTTATCAAAGATATTGGCTTATAGTGTTCTTTTCTTGTGGTATTCTTGTCTGGTTTTGGTATCAGGGTAATTCTGGCCTTATGAAATGAGTTTGGATGTGTTACCCCTCTTCTATTTTTTGGAAGAGTTTGAAAAGGATTAGTATTAATTCTTTGAATGTTTGGTCAAATTAGTGATTTAAAGATATAGTTTCATAAACATTCCTAGTACCTGGTCAAGACAAGTAAAATCATACCTAGTGAAAAAAAACATATTAGAAATATTGAAAAATGGTCTAAAGTCCACATGCACTGAGAATAGTCTTTCTAAACAAGCCTTGATTGGTTTGCATGAAAAGGCCAAAAAAAAAAAAACAAAAAAACAAACCCTCTCTTGTAACTGAAAAAATACCCCCAGTCGGGTAATAGTTTTCTTGTCTCCACGTATTTCTTGTGGTTTGTTTTATCACTGCTATTTATAGAAAGACACACCAGCGACCTTGACACAGAACAAGCGGACTTTTTCTCACACACACTAACTCACAGTTGGTGCATTCTTGTTCCTAGCAAATCTCAACCCTGGAGGGTGTGCAGCACAACCTAGAGGAGAACCAACCATTTCAAACATGCATTTGGTACATGTCTGGGAAGCTCAGTTACGCTGAACAGAATACAGTACCATTTATACTCATGTGATGAATTATGTGTCTGAATTCTGTGTGGAAGGATGGTGCTGAAAACAGAGCAACCTTTGAGACCTCTGGAAAGTTTTTCAAATTGGCCTAAGGGCTTCAGCCATCAGAGCTAACATTTAAAAGGAGCCTTTCGAACTTGGAGGAGGAAGACTCAGAAGTCCTTTTCACAGTCTCTTACCATCCAGCTCCTCTCCACCAAGAATGTGACGTTGACAACTCTGAATAAAGGGAAATCCCTGCAACCATAGATTTCCTTAATCATGGAATCAATACTAACAGACATAACAAAACTCAAAAAATATAGGCGCAGCTCAAAGGTTACAGACTGGGTGGTGTTTATGCTATCATTTATTTAAGGTGGAGGGCCATTTTGATTTACCGAGGCAGCTTCGAAAAGTCTTGATAAAAAATAGTCACAATATATGAAAGCAGAACACAATAGCCAGGGCTGTATGTAGCTCACAAATCTCTTTCTACCTTTGTAAGCTAGAAATAGAGTGCAGAAGAGCGAGAGTATTCACTTATTTTTCCATTTTCTAGAATTTCTTGGTTAAAATTGTGGTTTGAGTTCAGGCATTGGAAACATAAATCTTTCAAGTGAATTTTCTATTTAAAAAACCCAACAACACACATTTAACAGCTTCCACAAGCTGTTCTAATTTGCCTTGTCTATTTTACCTCTCTCTACCTACTTGTTCTTTTATCCATTTATTCACTGCTCATTCAACACATTTTTCAATGTCTGACCTCATGTCCTCATACTTCCTAGGACTTCAAACATTTGTCAGTCCATCAATTGATTTCTGATACCTCTCTAGCCATCACCCAGAATATCTAGGAAAGATACCAAGTCACTATCACTACTATCCCAGGAGAATTTCTAGGAGACAGCTAGCATCCTCCTGCCTGAGAGTTTAGTTTTCCATGTCTCTCCCCTGATTTGTTCAACTTGTTTCCACTTTATGATGAGAGCCTCAAGCTCATCATTAAATGGCTGAACCCAGAAATGCAAACACCAAAAAAATCCTGCAAGTGAAGACGTGGGAAGCTCACATCCCTCTGGGTTTGGGGGAAGCAAGTAACCTATTGCTTATCTCCTGCATCTAGCCAGCCGACTCTAACATAGCTACCATTTGCAGAAAGGAAAGAGAAGAATCTAGCACCATGGCAAAAACTTAAAGAGCTGCCTACAATTATCCTCATCTATAGTATGCTACTTAATTCTATGTAATAGTCATGATGGAAAATTGTTTCTCCCCCCTTCCTCTTCATCACAAAACACCATTCATTGCTGATGCCCCAAACCTAGGGCACTATCCGTTATCACGGATTCCTCTCCCACAGCATCCAATCCAGGGAACCTCAGCCTCGACACCATTACCATTTTGGGTTGGAGAATTTCTGTGTTGGGGGGCTGCCCTGTTCACTCTAGGATGGTTAGCAGCTGGCCTCTAGATACTAGTAGCACTTCCCAGTCACGGCAACCAAAAATGTCTCCAAACATTTTCAAATATCCCCTGGAGGGTTGAAAACCATTCCCAACCGAAAACCACTGAATCTAACAGCAAGCCCTGCAAGCTGACATCCCCCAATTTATCCGGAATCTAAATGTCTCCCACAAAGCCCACATGTGGCCCAGGTCTCAGCCCTCGGCCCTCGCTTGGGCCATTACAATGACTTTTCACTACATTCCCTTCGGCGCTTTTTCTTCTCCACATTCAGTGTGATCTGTGTAAAACATCAATTGGATTCTATCACAGCTTTTTTAAAAACCTTCCAGTGGCTTCTCATTACATGGGAACTATTCTCCATATCATCTCCTAGCACTCTCCCCTCATTCACAGATCTCTGGTTTCTTTCCCCAGCTTTATACCACTTTTTGAACATTCCCGGTTTCCTCTCTCAGGACATTTACATGCACTCTCCTGGGAATGCTGATTGTTTTGTCATACTCCAGGGTTTGTTCCCATCTCTCTCTTTTTTTTTTTAAGATTTTATTTATTTATTTGCAAGGGAGAGTGAGAGAGAGAACACAAGCAGGGGCAGAGGGAGAGGGAGAAGCAGACTCTCCGGCTGAGCAGGGAGCCCGATGTGGGGCTCGATCTCAGGATCCTGGGATCCTGACCTGAGCTGAAGGCAGACCCTTAACCAACTGAGCCACACAGGCACCCTTCTGCCCTTATCATTTTTTAGTGAGTTCTTCTCAGACCATTCTATGCAAATAATTCTCCTCTTCCCCAAATACTGTATGCCATTACCTTGAATTAATTTTCATTGCAGTTACATCTGTCATCTCTGTCTGAAATTACATAACTTTTCATTTCTCACTTGTCTCATCTACCATAATGTAAGTTCCATAACAGGAGGTATCTTGTCCCTCTTGTTTACAGCTATGTCACCCGAGGCCTAGGGCGGGTACCTGGAATGTAATCAGTACTTAAGAAATATTTGTTGAGTGAATAAATAACTGAATGTCATAAATAATAATAAGTGTTTTCTGTTTAAAGGAGAACATATCCTTTATTTTAAAATAACGTATAGTATTTATATGATTAAACCTACTCAAAGCAATCCAAAGTCTTATTATCTCACCCAGAGTTAAAGCAAAAGCCCTTCCAATGCCCTGCGAGCCCCCACAGGATCTGGACCACTCCTATCTCCCCAACATGACTTCCTATCACTTGCTTCTCAACACTTTGGCCTTCTGCTGACATTCCTTCTGTTCCTGAAGTACGCCACGTACAGGCCCATTTCAGAGTCTTCGCAACCCACTGCTTCCCCAGCCTGAACGCTACGTGCCAGACGTCCTGGGACTCACCATCTCACGTCCTTCAGGTTTTTGGTCAAGTGTCGTCTTGTTAGAAGGGCTGGTTCTGACTACTTTACATAGAAGAGTAAGGAAGAAAACACAGTCTTGTCAGTCATCAGCTTGGAGCTGTCCTAGCTCTAGCAAAAGCATTCTCTTTGGAATATGAACAATTTTATAGAACACCAACGTTAGACAAGGCTACTCTGGGATACGATAGATCAAGATATAAACACGACTACTCAGTAATTGTGTGTGAGCAGAGAGAGAAGAAACATTGTCAAACATTCTCCGTGTTCCTGTTAATCATGAGTGACTGCTCTCTGTTCAGCCTTCGCCCCACTTTGTTCCCTCTACTTTACATATAAAATTAAGATTATTAAGGCAGTCACAGAATTGCTTCAACTTTCTGACAGTAGCCAATCAGAAGCAAAACCACATTTCCTCGAAACGTCCTCAAAACCACCCAACACAAGCTGAAATCCAATAATAAGCCCATCTTAATTAACCACCTTTTAACTGAGATATTCCACCGTTCTCTGTGGTGTGATCTCCCTCACTGCAAAGAGTTAACAAACCCAACTTTGTTCAACTACAAGTGTCTTTATGGTGGATCTTGCCTGGAGGGCATCAACAATAGCTACCTCCAACCTCAAAGAGCATTTAAGTAAAATGACCATATCAGCCAGTTTGCTGGGAGAATCCAAGTTTATAACACCTCTTGTTTAATGTGTGCCATTAGGTCAGTGCCATCTTCCATTCTCAAAAATGTTCCAATTTGGAAGGTAAATTACGTAGTCACCATGCTTTTTATCTGCAATTTTTCACAATAGTGTTTATCATCATCCAGAACATTATACATTTATTTTTCAATATTCTTTCCTTCTTCCTAGCCCCCTTTTAAAATGTCATAAAATGCCGTAGTACAAGAACTTTACCTATTTTTCATTGTTCTATCCCCATCACCTAGAACAGCTCTTGGCACACAGATGCCCCCAGTAAATATCTGTTGAATGAATTAACTAATGAAAAATTATAATACTACAAGAGATTTTTTTTAAAGATTTTATTTATTTATTTGACAGAGAGAGAGAGACAGCCAGTGAGAGAGGGAAGACAAGCAGGGGGAGTGGGAGAGGAAGAAGGAGGCTCCCAGCAGAGGAGCCTGATGTGGGGCTCGATCCCAGAACGCAGGATCATGCCCTGAGCCGAAGGCAGACACTTAACAACTGAGCCATCCAGGCGCCCCTACAAGAGATCTTTGAACTAGGAGCAACATTTAAAAAATCATCCCAACACACAAAACTCAGTCATTTCTAAATCCTAATATGTAGAAACTGAAATTAAAACATAGTACCATTTACTCTTACTCCAAAGACAATGAAAGCTTAGATTTACACTTAACAATATATGTACAAGGTCTGCATGTTGAAGATTACAAAATGCTGATGAAACAAATCAAAGAAGACTTAAAAACTGGAAGTTCATGAATTGGAAGGCTCAATGTAGTAAAGATGTCAGTTCTCCCCAGATTGAGCTATAGGCTTAATTAAAATTTCTATTGAAATCTCAGCAAGGTTTTTATAGACATAAATAGGCTTATTCTAAAATTTATGTAGAAAGGTACAGGCTTTGGAATAGCAAAAGCAATCTTGACACATAGGAATAAAATAGGAGTCACTCTAATCTTCAGGCCTATTGTGAAGCTACAGTAATAAAAACAGTGAAGGTCCATTGAACAGAATAAAGAATCAAGAAACAAACTCATGTAAATATGCCCAACTGATTTTATACCAAGGTCTAAGAGCAACTTAATGGAAGAAGGATAGCTTTTCCATCAAATGGAGCTAGAATTGGACTTCCAAGGGGGAAAAAAAAGAACTTAAATTTAACCTCACACCTTTTTCAAAAATTAACTGAAAATTAAACACGGACTTTAAAATAATATCTAAAACTGCACAACTTTTAGAAAAAAAAATAGAAGAAAATCTTTACGGTCTTGGGCCATGCAAACAGTTCTTGGACTTGACATCAGGAAGCACAGCCCATAAATGGAAAAATTAATAACCCAGATGCTCAGAAATGTTTGTTCTGTGAGAGATCCTGTTAAAGGATGAAAAGACAAGCTACAAAGTGGGAAAAAATATTTGTAAGCCACAAATCCAACAATGGACTCTTATCTCGATATATAAAGTCCCCTCAAAACCGCAGTTCAAAAAAAAAAAAATCCAATGTGAAAATGGTCAAGGGGGTGCCTGGGTGGCTCAGTGACCGACTCTTGATTCGGCTCAGGTCATGATCTCAGGGTCATGAGATCAAGCCCCGCATCAGGCTCTGTGCTGAGTGTGGAGCCTGCTTAAGATTCTCTCTCTACTTCCCCTGCCCCTAAGGAAAGAAAGAAAGAAAGAAAGAAAGAAAGAAAGAAAGAAAGAAAGAAAGAAAGAAAAAATGGTCAGAAGACATGAAGAGACATCTCACTGAAGAGGGTATACAGATGGCAAATAAGTACAAGAAGATACGATTAACCTTGTTAAAGGTTATTTGGAAAATCCATTAGGAAAAGGCAAATTAAAAACACAATAATACAATGAGATATCACTATCTACCTATCAGAGCAGCTGAAATAAAACTTACTGGCAACATCAAATGCTGACAAGGGGGTAGAGAAACTGGATCATTCATGTATTGCTAATGGGAATGTAAAATGTTACATTCACTCTGGAAAACAGTTTGGCAGTTTCTTATGAAATAAAACCTATAATTATCATATGACTCAGCAATTATTCTCTTCAGCATCAGAGAAATAATAACTAGGTGCACACAAAAATCTATAATAATGTTCGTAGCAGTCCTACCCATAAGAGCCAAACAGTGGAAACAACCCAGGTGCTCTACGTGGGTGCGTGGTGCAAACTGTCGCTCCTCGCAGAGGAGAATGCTACCCAGCAAAGAAAGGTAAAAACTGTGGATAAACATAAAAGTTGGTTGCATCTCCAGGCCTGGAGGAATGTTTCCGGGCTGTCACAGCTTGACCAAGGCGCATGGAGTTTGGTGGACCAGCTAGGTGGATTTCCGTCTCCCCAATGCCCTTGGTTGAGTGGTCAGTGGTAAGTCACAGCCCTAGCAAAGAAGGGAGTACAACAGCTCTGGGTAACCCACTAATGGCCCATTTGAGTTGACTAGAATTTGAATCCAAATCATGCAAGCCTTCTCAAGTACCAAGAATGCGTGGGAATTCTGTTTTATTTGTTGTTATTGTTTGTTTTGTTGCAAAGCAGGATTCTCTGCAGCATATAAGATCAGTCAGTGTTAGAGATACGTTCAGGAAACCACAAAGGCTATGGAAATGTCATGCGCAACTCCTCTTTGAATCGCTAAGCATGTCAAACAGCAACAACAAAACCTCCTACTACTGGAGAGTCTCATGAAGTCTGTGGCGTGAAAGTTACCCACACTTTGCTTGGAAATGAAACACAAAAGACTTTTCAGAATCTTTCTCCTTCATTTCTAGGTTAAGTGCTAAACTGAGACTTAGAGTCGACACCAAATTCACTATTTACCACCCCCCCCGAAAAAAATCGCCCCTTTTTGCAACTAATAGTGATGTATCCGTGGAAGAATAATTGTGCTCAGCTCTGTGTTCATTCTCAGGATGGAAGAGAATCTCCAGGAAGATCCCTAGAAAAGCCCAGCAGTATATTTGAAGGTTTGTCAAAATTATTTAAAGTGAATAAACTGAATTGGAAAAGATATTATTGGAATGTTGTTCACTGACATTACTTCAAAAATTCTGGGTTTTGTGATCAATATTCTTGGTAAAACTGAATGAAGAAAATGTAATGTTTTGGGGAATTCTCTGCATTTTCATCTGCAAACACTGGCCTCCAACCGCAGTGTTTATTGGCCTTCCCTGATACAGATCTGACCACTGTTCACAAAATTCTTCTGTCAATATAGATAAAAAATATATCTGTATTGTGATATTTAACTCTGTGGAGTGATCGTTACAGGAAAATATATTTGATCAGATCTGTGACCAAGAAATCTGCAGTGTCTGCATTGTTAAAGCGAAGAGAAAAGTTCAAGTAAGCCAAAATGTACAAAGTAATTTTTGAAAGAGCTTGGCGAATTTTCCAGAGATAGCTGTGGCTTTAATGCATTAATAGAGAGCACAAACACAATATCATTGCTTAATAGTATTGATTGTGTGTATTGTGAAGTTACGATCAGGATCAGGGACTCAAGAATCAAAGAGCTCTAGGGTCAAATCTGGCTTCTGCCATTTGCTAGATGGGTGATTTGGGGCAAGTTAGTTAATCTCTCAAAATCTCAGTTCTTATACTTTGCTAAACCTCATTCTGAAGTAAAGATAATAATTCTAACTACTTCATTCGGTTGTTTTGCAAATTAAGTCGGAAAATCCAAAGAAGCCAAAGTCTCTTTCAAAATTAATGCAAAATGCTTAGCAAAATGGCCACATGGTAAGTGTTCAATGAACTATTATTTTTATTACGATAGTGCAAACCAAGTATTACTGTAGGAACTGGTGTTAATATATCTGCCTGTATTCTGTGGAAAAAAGTCTTCTCAAGGAGAACATTAAATTATATTTAATTTTTCTGTGAATTGAACCCAGGCAATATTTTCCTATCATGATGCTGAAATTTCTCATTTTGAATTCTATAAGGAGCCATATTCTTAGTCATTTTCAATCTTTTCCAGGCTCTATCTAAAAATTTTGAAATCGAGTTTGACTTGTTCATCTTAGATAATTGCTAGAAAACCACTATAAAGAGAGATATTAGTTTCTGTTTTGCCACAAAACACTGAAACTGACCTACCCCCTGCTCAAACTTTCTACTTCCTTGGATAGAAAAGTTTGTGACAATCAAGCAAGGTCAAGACTCAAATTTATATCACATGGTCAGGTCATCAAAAATACATCTTTTGATGTAAAATTTATCTTACCATTACCTTAATTTTTAAGCCGTGTTATTTATGTACTTTTAGATTTCATATAATATAAAAGGAAGAAACAAAGCTTTGTTTATATAAAAGAGTATAGGTTTTAAAAGGCTGAGAAAACCGATCTGAGCCTATGAATATGGTAAAAATTCAACCAAACCTGTATTTGTTTATTCTAAGGTCAGCTTTTTTCTAAATATTCTACATGTAGTAATTTGCTTATGATCTTTCAAAGTTGAAAGATACAGAATTTGTATTCTGTATCAGAATATGCAGTCTCCCTAAATTCCATATTTTTATATAAGATCATATTTGACCTTAGTCAAATATAGATCACCTGGAAACCATTAAATTGATATAACGTTGAAAATTACAATGCATGAATATTTATATATTTAATCTCTTAAAGATTTTTCTTAGATACATATATATACATACATATATATGTGTGTACGTGTGTGTGTATGTGTGGGTGTGTGTATTCTATGCCAAGGGCCATCTCTATAAAATGTAGAGCTGTTGTACTTCTCAAACAGTATTTTCCAAATCAAAACCATTTGTTAGCAGAGATTTCTATTCACCCCAGGGGACAATTCCATTAGGTTCTATTTTCCTGGCTATGACCTAGAATTTACAGCGTGAGTATAACTTAAGATCTAAATATTTGTGAATCACTCCTGTATTGTAATTAATTCTTGTTATACTAAATTTTTCCATGATTACTATTCATATGTGTAATCAATCACACAGAAAGCTGTAGAATCCACTTGTTACATTCTCGAGCTGTTTTTACGACATAATGGATGTGTGTGTTTTGCCAATAGTGAGTCCTTCCACAGGGCAATTACTACGGATTGACTGTGCCAATGTTAGCGTCGAGGGTATATTCATAGAACACACAACACTCTCACAGAAGTCATACATTTGCTAGCACGGCAAAACGAGGAACAACCGAATGGAAATTTTATTTATAGGTGAGTGTCCAGGAAAACCTATTGAAAACACATAGAACACCTTGGAAAAGTATTCAAGGGCATTTTTTATTTTAAAAAATTATTCAAGGCCAAACTATACATAGATGGAAGAACAGGACTTGCAGATAATAATTCAAGGACAGATTTTCAGATGTTATCTATCAAATGAAGCCAAGGTGATATGCATATTTTGAGTCATTTCATATGCAATTTAGGCAAAAACCCAAGATATGCATAATCCTTAAACATTTTTATCTCGAGTATTACTCACAAGGTCATCCTTTGATGAACAGCAACAAGCAAGATTACAGTTCTCTTTGAATTTTAGTTTGCAAAGGAAAATTGTCACATTCAGAAAAGAGATTATATCCCTCCAGCAGCTTAGGCAGGGACATAATTAATGGTACAAAGTCATGGACAAATTACTCCACCCAGCCAGTATTAAGTTTCACATGTGACCACTGAAGTTTATTTTATTTGTAGGAGGCGTTACTACCTCATAGTTAAACTAATCCCAACTTGGTGCTTCGTTTTTTTGTTTTTTTTTTTTCTTTCTGTGGAGCCCAGCATGGGGCTTGAACTCAGGGCCCTGAGATCAAGACCTGAGCTGAGATCAAGAGTCAGACACTTAACTGACGGGTGCCCAGGTGCCCTCTATGCTTCCTCTTTTAAGAAGTTCTTGCCAACTCACTATCAACACACACACACACACACACACACACACACACACACACTCTCTCTCTCCCAGGTATCAGGATCCCCAGTTATGGCCCAATTGTCATATCTCCTCATCAAATTATGTCTTTTTGTTGTCCTTCTTCAGCATACTACTTTTTACTGTATGGGTATAACAATAGGTGGTAATTGGTTATCAATTAAGTAAGTTGACTAATAGGTTACTTTGCCAAGCAACCATAACTTTTAGTATTCTACCTAATGAAATAGATATTATTATGCTCACTTTTGTAACTGAGAAAACTGGGACTCAGAAAACTGGCCTTCAAACCAGGTCTCTCAGCTAAAAAATCGCATCTATTTTCAGTTACGCCATCCTTTCCGAAGTTGTGTTTTAGGATATCAATAGGTGTTTTCTTCAAATAAACCTGGGAAATGCTAATGCGGTTTACAAATCACTCAACTGAGGTTTATAAATCACTAAGAGAAGGATACTGCTTATACTAATTCCAAACTTTATTAATATGTAGCTAACCTTTCTCCCAACTCAGACTATATTTTCTTGAATTTACTTTGGGGGAAACAGCACTGAAATATGTGTTTTTCTGTATTCATTGATTTATCATACTCAAAGAGCATGTACGGTTTGCAAACTTGTGTTCTTTCTCAACTTAACAAAATTTTCTTCTTTTTTTTTTTTAAAAAGATTTTATTTCTTTGAGAGAGAGAGAGTGAGAGAGAGAGCATGAGAAGGGGAAGGGTCAGAGGGAGAAGCAGACTCCCCGCTGAGCAGTGAGCCCCATGCAGGGCTCAATCCTGGGACTCCTGGATCATGACCTGAGCGGAAGGCAGCAGCTCAACCAGCTGAGCCCCCCAGATGCCCTCTTTTATTACTTCTTATTCATTATCTTGACGTATCCTCTTATTCTCTCCATATTTTGGGAATCCTTATACATCTAACTTTTATCTTGTCTTTTTCTTTTTTTTAAAAAAGATTTTATTTATTTACTTGACACAGAGAGAGAGAGAGAGAGAGCACAGCAGGGGAAGAGGCAGGCAGAGGGAGAGGGAGAAGCAAGCTCACTGAGCAGGGAACCCGATCCCAGGACCCTGGGATCATGACCTGAGCCGAAGGCAGACACTTAACAACTGAGCCATCCAGGGGCCCCTTATCTTGTCTTTTTCATAATATTAATATTTTTTGGCATCAGCATGGATTTCTTGAATCTGTCATCTACCTTGTTAACTCAACTTTGGGGACTATCTAACGTGCTCTCTACTACCCAATATCTATTTCATTTTTTTATTGTGGTAAAATATATATAATGTCACATGTACATTTTAGCATTTTTAAGCATGCAGTTGTGTGGCATTACGTCTGTACGCGTTGTTACGCAGCCAACGCCACCATGCATCTCCGGAACCTGCTCATCTTCCCAAACTGGAGGTTGGTACCCACTACATACTAACTCTCCATTCCCTTCTCTCCTGACCCCAACCCCGGAAACCACCCTTCCGCTTTATGTCTCTGTAAAGTTGACTAACCTAGGTACCTCATATAACTAGAATCATAGGGTATTTGTCCTTTTGTGGCTGATTATTTCACTTAGCAGAATGCTATTTTGGACAAGAATGTGCTCTTCTTCCTCTCCTCAAACCATCGGCTCTTTCGTCGCCATCACTGACCCATCTTACAGAACTCGACCTTCTACAGGCTCTTTCCCAAGTTTCTTTTCCTTTGTTTCCTAAACCAGTGTCTGCAATAAAAGAGCCTCTTTGCACAAGCCATGCCCACAAATGCAATTAAATGATTTCTTCAGTATTTGTTCCTTTGTCCTTATGTCCTCTCCATGACTTTATTCATAAATACTGTTTGTGAAACTGTGAACTCCCACAGAAAAACAAAACAAAACAAACACACACATTTTTTCAGGATGCTTCTGAAAAGCCCCAAACCTGATACTTTAGACAAAACCATTTTTAACAGGTTATGCCCCCTCCTAATTAAATTATATGTCTCAGAATAGACTTGTAAAATCCTTGATTCATCTGAAATTCATCAATGGTGGGACTGATATTTTAATTCTCTCCATCTCCCCAGGCACATCTAAACTAATCAGAACACAGGGGTTTTTGTTTTGTTTTGTTTTGTTTTAAAGATTTTATTTATTTGACAGAGAGACAGCCAGCGAGAGACGGAACACAAGCAGGGGGAGTGGGAGCAGAAGAAGCAGGCTCCCAGCGGAGGAGCCCGATGCGGGACTCGATCCCAAGACTCTGGGATCATGCCCTGAGCCAAAGGCAGACGCTTAACGACTGAGCCACCCAGGTGCCCCCAGAACTCGGTTTTGAAAACAAATAACCGAGTTTAAAACCCAACATTTTCAGCAAAATGACATATTAAAATTTGACTGTATATGATTTATTTTTTTCTTTTCTTTTAATTACGCTATGTTAGTCACCACTACATCAAAAACTAATGAAGTACTGTATGGTGTATATGATTTTCTTGGGTGTCCATATTAATGGTAGATGGGGACAGCATGAACCACAGAAAATATCCAAATTCCAATTTAAGAAAAAAAAAAGTTGACCTTTCTTCTCACCTTGAATCAGAGTTGCTCGCAAGAAACAAACTTTATATTTGAGTTTCACCTCATTTCATAGTCTGTGAGCTCTTCCCACCAGCTAACGACCAGTTAGCACACACTATAATCCAGGCTCTCTGTTAAGCACTGGTATGTACTATCATATTTAATTCTACTATCATATTTAACTTTTGCAAGTGGCTTTTATTATCCTCCATGTACAGATAAGAAAAATGAGGAGAATAATTTACTCAGAGTAAAGCCCTAAGAAGTGGCAGAGCTCCTTACCAAAGCTCCCAAAATATAACAAAATGGAAAAATGGAACGAGGCCTAATCTTCTCACGGAGCATTTGGCTCCTGAAGCATAGACCACTGAAGCTGAACATAGAATGGTTTTGCTCAATCCAGCTAGAAATAAGACGGTAGATGAGGAGGGAAGAGTGAAACCTAAAATATAAACGTTGAAAAGGGAAGGCAAGTCCTGGGTCAAAGGTCGCAGGCTTGCCCAGGCCTGTTTTGCTTGGCTGGCTCTGAGTCGGGGAAGGACTGTGGAGCCGTCCACACAGAACACAGTCCCTTCTTGTCTGCGGAGCACAGATGCTATGCAATCAGCAGTTTCGTGTCAAATGTTTTATTTGATCCTTCAACAGCCGTTAGAACTGACATGTCTGGTGGATATTATTCTCACCTGGCGTAGGGCTGGCGGGCACTGAAAATTGATAGCTGGCTGAATCCCAGTTGGACGTGAACAAACTGGTTTGCCTAAGACCTCACAGCTAGCAAGTAGCCACACTGCCTAAGATCCCACCGAGCCTCCCGCTGTATCATTCCACTCACTTCCAGTGACAGCGACTTCCTCACTTCCTAAGCAGAGACTTCCACGAGGTGGGTCAGTCTTTCTGTTGATGTGAAGCCCCGGGATCCCCAGTAGTTGAACAGTTGTGCAGAAGGAGACTCTGAAGGGTTAATTACCTTTCCCAATATCACATAGTTACTTGGAAGCGAGCCTGAGCTCGTATCATCATAAAGAATGATGTCTTTACAGTGAATCAGGTCCAGGCTCCGATTCTGATCTTGTTACTGAACGAGGACTGTGAACTTGAGCGAGCCATGTGAGCTCTCGAACCATCTGCTTTGTCATCCGGAAAATGCAAGTGATAATAGTACTATCTTACTAGGTTTATTTTTAAGAGTTAAAGGTAAAGGCAGATATTATGTAGCACTGGTTTTGTGCCATGCGACAAGTTTTAAGGTGGATAGAGTACTATTTTTTTTAACAGATGAGAGCAAAAGGCAGAGAGAGATAGGTTAAATAACTTGCCCGACATCCCATGACAGTAAGTGTGGGGAGTGCAGATTCAACTCAGATTATCTGGCTCAAAAGCCTGTGATTCCTATATTACTGTCGTATAATGTATAGTACATAGCACAGGGGGCCGAATATAATAAACACTCAACTCAGAGCTCCTTCTCTTACACCATGCTTATCCTTCCCCATTTCTAAAAATGCCCAAAGAATGACATTCCGTAATGTTCTGCAAAGTGGCACAATCAGGTGGCTCAGTCCCTGGTTTATATCACAATGCGTGGCAGAAAATCAACTCTCCTGCGAGGCAAGAAACAATAATGGGAGAAAACCTTCATTCATCCTTCTCTGTCCAAAACACTCCAATCACAAGAGGCCTGGAGTAGATAAGTTCACCAGAGGATAGATAAAAAATTATTAGAAAGCAAATTGTATGTAACGGCAATAATCCAAGTACTGAACTATCCATAATGTCTAAAAGAAGAAAAACATTTATAGAGGGAGGGTTGTAGAGAAAAATTCCAAAAAATCCCGTTAAATAAAATTGTGCTTGGTTTCTGACAATCATTTAAAAAATATCTTGAGGAGCGCCTGGGTGGCCCAGTCGGTTAAGCGTCTGCCTTCGGCTCAGGTCCTGATCCCAGGGTCATGGGATCGAGCCCCACATTGGGCTCCCCGCTCAGTGGGGAGTCTAATTCTCCCTCTCCCCACTGCTTGTGCTCTCTCTCTCTCTCTCACTCTCATTCTCTCTCTGTCAAATAAATAAAAAAACTTTAAGAAAAAAAGCAAAAAAATAAAAAATATCTTGAAGTCATAAGTTTTCCCTACGCTGCCTCAACTCCAGGTTAAATGGTATGATTTTCTTTTCCATTTAAACCGAGTCCCTTTATCAATTTACAAAATAGCTTATCTTCAAGTTACTTCTTTTCAATATCCAATACTACATTACCTGACAATTCTTTATTTCTAGCTTAGAAGGTCATAGAATAAACAATCATGGATGGTTTTATGGGAAAACTGGGGGGAAAAGTTCTCCCAAATGGAGACTTTAAGGAAAATACTGTATAACTGAGTGGCTTCTGTGGTAAATAGCTGATTAAGCTACCCTTTATCTTTCAAGGTTAATTCTGTTTAAGTGAGAAGTTTTGTAAACAGGGAACAGAACTGTCTCTGCCTTGCTGGAAGAATCGCAGTGTGAGTTATGGGTTAGCTTGTTAAAACAGGAGTATATTCAGGTGAGAGTAATTTTTGTGCGTGACTCAGTGCAGTTGACAATGATTAAAGACCAATCAAGGCACATAATGATACTCTTTTTAGTTTTACTGTATGGGCAAAACTCACACAAATGGCTCCAATTTTGATTTTACATTCTTACAGATAATCTTAAAACAAAATGACGGATTCCTATCTAATTTATCTCTTGTTTTTCTTCGGGTACAAACAGTAGGCACCTTTCCATTTCTTCAACATTATCTGTCCAACCTAATTTCTGCCCTAACTGAAATCTTAATTCTCTTCTTTCGATAGCATAATTGTTTCCATGGCAACAACAAAAGACATGCGTGCATTCTCGGCTGCAGGTGAAAATAATCATAACATATTGATAAACCATCTTAAGATACTATTTTCATGTAAATGACCTTATAACAGGAGAGAGGGAAGAGAAATAGAAGCAAGCAAAGTGGCATTCAGAAAGCAGAAGTGCTTGGAATAAAACATTTTTTGATGGTTTCAGTGATGTTAAAGAAGGGTCATATTAAGAGAGAATGTCAGATAATCATACCTCTTGATTAGATATTGTAAATAAGGAATATCTCTTTAAAATTCACTGAGAAACAAAAGGAAGAGAGCTCCCTGCTCCAGGAGTACAATCCATTGATTCAGTGTGTGTACCTTTTTGCAAATTCTTTGGGGACAAAATGAGATATATGGAGATAAAAATAAGTGATTCTGGAGCTTGTCTACAGTACTAGAAGTGCTGAGTGAACCTTTTATTTTTATTTTTTTTATTATGTTCAGTTAGCCAACATATAGTACATCATTAGTTTTTGATGTAGACTTCAACGATTCATTAGTTGTGTATAACACCCAGTGCTCATCACAACACGTGCCCTCCTTAATACCCATCACCCAGCTACCCCATCCCCCCACCCCCACCCTTCTGTTACATGAGAAACTCTGGACTCTGGAAAACAAACTGAGTGAATCTTTAGATAGACCTTTCTAGACAACGCTCACAAACTTAAATTTAAAGAACACAGTTTGGACTCTGAAATGGAAAGGGTTATCACCTTGACAGGAATGAAGTCCAACACTTTCCACTCTTAAGCAATCATTCATCTCCTGAGGTACCAGCAACTGTTGGTACCAGGAAGCAAAATATGCCTGGACAGCATGAATCAATGAGTTGTGAATCTGCTCCACTGGGGCCTGGTTTAAGCTCAGAGGAAAACACTACCCGAGGGCAAGGAATTGAAGGAGGTAGATTCTGGAGAAGGTTTGCCTTTGAGAGACACTCAGAACTCTGAAAGGGCTGGGGGGGTCTGTGATGTCGTTAGTGAGATGCAGGGTCTCTCTAATCTCTAAGGTTTGAAGGAGAGATAAACAGGTGGATTGAATTTTTTTCTGTCCCCAAAAGGAGAACACAAGGAGACTGGGCAGCTAACATGTCTCTGGCATCTTCTCATGTCATAGAGGAGGGTTAACTATCTACCTATGGCTGTATCACTGAACATACATAACTGCTTTCTACCACTTCGGTACCTCTCAAGAAAAAGAGAGAGAGAATACAAATCACCAATATTAGAAATGAAAGCAATCACTATAGAGTCTATAGACCTTAAGAAGACTTTGAAGGCATATTAAAAAAATTATGATGCCAATAAATTTAATAACGTAGATGAAACTGACAGATACTCTGATAATTTGACACAAATTATCAAACCTGACTTAGGAAAAAAAACAGACTATCATAATAACAACATCTGTATATTAGATGTTAACTGTTGAATAATTGAACTAAAAACCTTCCCACAAAGAAAACTCTAGGCGTGGGTAATTGCCCTGGTGAATTCTATCAAACATGTAAAGAAGAACTAATACAACATTACACAATTCTTTGAAAAAATTAGTGAAGAGAGGAATACTCACAACACATTTACAAGGTCAGTATAAACTCATATCAAAACCTGGCAATGACATTACAGCAAAGTGCAAACTACAATATCCTCATGACGTAAGCCTTGAAATCCCTAACAAAATCAACAAGTTAAACCGCAATATGTAAATAGTCAACACATTGGAGTTTACCTTAGGAACCTATGACTGGCTTAAATTTGAAAATTTGTCAGCATAATTCACCACATTAAAATAATAAAAGATAAAATAAGAATCATAGAGTCATCACGGTAGATACTGAAAAATCATGTAACACAATTCTTACCCATTCATAATAAAAAGAAAAAGCTGATGGCAACTTGGGAATAAAAGGTAACTTTCTCAACCTGATAAAAACTGGCTATGAAACAAACAAACAAACAAACAAACAAACAAGAAGTCCCTACAGCAAATAGCATATTTAACAATGAAGCAACAAATGTTCTGCCCTCCTAAGATCAGAAACAAGGTAAGGATGTCCATTTTCACCATTTCATTCAATATTGAACTGGAGTCCTATCAAGTGTAATAAGGCAAGAAGAAGAATAAATGGCATAAGGAATTGAAGGAGAAATAATCTCTATTTACAGATGACATCATTGCCAGCTTAGTAATAGACAGGCCTCCAGAAAGCAAGTATTAGAACAAATAAATGAATTTATCAAGGTTGCAGAACAGGTCAGTGCACATAATCAGTTGCATTCTTATATATTAACAACAAACAATCGGAAAGTAAAATTAAGGAAAACATGTATAATAACATGCAAAAACTCTGGCATAATAAGGGATACATTTAATGAAAGATTTGCAAGGTCTATACATTAAATACTGCAAAATCTTGTTGACAGAAATTAAAGACATGAAAATTGAGATTTATAGCATGTTCAAGGATTAAAAGATATACTTTTGCTGACATGCAAATTCTCCACCAAATCATGTATAGATTCAAGACGAACAAATTCAGAATCCAAGCAGGCATTTTGAAGCAATTAACAAGCAAAAGCTAAAAATTTGAAAATACAAAATAGCTTTAAAAAGTTGAAAAAAACAATTTTGGAGGACTTAAATGTTTCAAGACTTTTTATAAAAGCTGTTGTTATTAAGAAGATGTGATGTTGATGTAGACATAGCAAACTAGACCAATGGAACAGAATAAAAGGCCAGATATAGATCCATACATATGTAGAGAACCATTTTTCCACAAAGGTACCAAAGCATTTCAATGGCCGAAAGCAAAGTCTTTTCTACAAATGCTGCTGGAACAACCGGATATCCATATGGAAAATAAATGAACCATGATGCTTATCTCACCATACGCAAAATTAATTGTAGGTGGATTACAGGCTTAAAAGCACACTCTAAAATTATAAAATTTCTGGCAAAAACAACATACAGGAGAGTCTTCACAGACTTGAAGTAGGCAAAGATTCCCTACAGTTCACAGAGCACTAACCATACACATTTAATAAATTGGAATTCATGAAAATTAAAATTTTCTTATTAAAATATATTGTTAAGAAAATGACTAGACAAGCAGTGCAGTAGGAAAAACTATATTTGTTTTTGCATGTATCTGCAAGGAACTAGTGTCCAGAATATATAAAGAACTTCCATAAACCCATCAACAGGCCGACAATACCAAATGCTGAGAATGCAGAGTGATAAGAAGTCTCATTTACTGCTTCTGAGAACGTAAAGAGTACAAGCCATTTTAAAAAGTAATTTGACATTTTATGATAAAGTTCAACATACACTTACCGCAGAAACCAGCAATTCTACTCCTAAGTATTTCTCCAAGTGAACTGAAATCATACAAAAACCTATACACCGTTTATACAGGTTTATTCATTATCATTAAAAAACTGGAAACCACCAAGATGTCATTTAACAGGTGAATGGGTAAGCAAACTGTGATACGTCTATATAATGGATTACTACTCAGGTGACTCATACACTGACACAGATGAATCTTAAATGCATTTTGCTAAGTAAAAGAAGCCAGACCAAAAATCTAAATATATAAGATTTCAATTATATAACATTATGAAAAAGGGCAAGACTATAGGAATGGCAGATGGATAGTGGTTTCTTGGAGTTAGGAAACTGAGAAGAAATTGACAACAAAGGAGTTACATAAAGGAATTGTAGGGGGATTGAATTTTCTTTTTTTTTTTTTAAAGATTTTTTAAAATTTATTTATCAGAGAGAGAGACAGCCAGCGAGAGAGGAAACACAAGCAGGGGGAGTGGGAGAGGAAGAAGCAGGCTTCCCAGTGGAGCAGGGAGCCCGACACGGGGCTCGATCCCAGGACCCTGGGATCAGGCCCTGAGCCGAAGGCAGAGGCTTAACGACTGAGCCACCCAGGGGCCCCATGGGATCGAATTTTCTGTATGGTACTGGGGTGATGGGTTCATGACTCTATGCATCTATGCGTCACCCCCTTGAACTATACAACACAAAAAGTAACTTTACTATATGCAAATTTAAAAACTCACCCAGATGTCAGGAGACGACAGGATGGAATGTAGACTATGACAGAGGGGTCTAACTGTATTAAAAATGTATGATATACATCAAAAACCGGGGATGTACTGTATGGTGACTAATATAACAAAATAAAAATTATTTTAAAAAATTTAAAAGAATTTTAAAAATGTATGATACAACATCACTAAAGGGGATATGGAAAAAAGTTGTTGACCTAACTTTGGAAAACAGTGTTTTTACTAGACACTGTAGGTACAAAGACAAAATGATTCGTCTGAACATATTAACTCAAGCTGGCAAATTTGTTTCTCACAACGGTACAGGTTAGCAATTCTGAAACTAAATGTATACTAGAAGTTGGGAAAATAAGTAAATAAATTGTGGTAACAGGAACCAGGTTTCTATCTGTCAGAGAGAGGAGTGACAAATAGACAGGGGGTTGGGGAGGATTAGAATAAACTCCATGATGCTGAATTATAATCATCAATTTCAGTATGAATTCATGTATATTTAAAAAAATATATATATGTAAAGCATCCTTTATATAAAATGTATATATGTATATATGTGTGTATATATATTTATAATCCTATCCCATGTCATATACAAAAGGTAGATAAAGTGTTAAATATAAAAATAATTTTAATATTTTAGTAGGACTTCTGGGCAACACTTAGAAGCTAATAAAGAAGTATTGTGTGGCAAGATTCTATAAATAAAGAAAATAAACAAATTTAGAAAACATGTTTGCAATGCAGATGCCAGATAAGGGTTTAAAAGCTATGATTATATGAAAAGAGCTTTAAAAATTGACAATAAACAGGCAACAGACTAAGAAAAATGAGAACAGATATCAATAGGCAATCCGCAGATGAGCAAATCCGAATGGCCAGCAAATACATGTAATTAAAAAAAAATTCGCTAATAGGGAAATGGAAAGTGAGCTAACAATAAACCACCACTTTCAACTTATCAGACTGACAAAAATTTTGAATAGTGGTAACATCGTCAGTGGGGATATGTGGAAAAAGTATTTTCTGCACTGCTGGTGGAAATTTAAATGGGTACAGCTCCATTAGAAAGTAATCTGCCGCAAATAATGAATCATGGAACATTACATCAAAAACTAAGGATATACTGTATGGTGACTAACATAGCATAATATAAATTATTATTAAAAAAACAAAAGAAAGTAATCTGGGAACATTTATAAAAATTAAAAATGCATAAACCTTTTGACCCAGCAATCTCTTTCCTGGGTATATATCCCATAGAAATATAACCACCAAAAAGTAAAGATATGTGAGCCCGGATGTTTATTGCAGCACTCTTTGGAGTGGCAAAAATGTGTGCACAAAGAGTGGCAAAAATGTGTCCACAAAACACAATCTTATTGTTCATATCTGCTAACCTACAGAGATTTCCAAAAGCAATTGTTCCATGAGAAAAGTAAGAGACCAAAAAAAAAAATACCCTATATATAATATGATTTCAATTTTGTAGAGTAAACCACGACAAAAACATACACACACACGTGTATACGTGTACACACGTGTATATTATAGGTATACATGGATAGATGTGAGATGAGGTTTGACAGTCATTAGAAGCATTACAGAAAGCTACATATAAGACTACACTAGTTAAGGGTGGGTCTGTACTGGCTAATGTTTATATTAATTCAAGGGGTTGGAGTAGGAGAGGCAAATATGAGAGGAAGGAGAAAGAGAAGTAGGGACCAAAAGAAGAAATGAAAAAGGAAATAATATACCGAAATGCAAGCATTATGATAATCTGATTTACATAAAATTATGTTCCTGTGTGTATGTATATTTTCTGACCTATGTGGGCCATGTACTGTGTGTGTTGTTCTGAGCACTTTGTATGTACTAACTAATTTAGCCTTCGGAACAACCCCATGAGGTTCAAATTATTATTATCCTCATTTAACAAATGAGGAAACGAAGAGATTAAATAATTTTCCCAAAGGGACATGATTATTTAGCTCCTGGGCTTGGACTTGAACCCAGGCAATGTGACCCTGAAGCCTTGGCTCCTAACCACTCGACGCATTGGCTCGTACATCCAGGACGTATCATTAAGCTAAATATACCATCACAGTGTAATGTGTATAATATGATTTCACTTTGGTAAAAGAATACACTCCTATGGATACCTGTTTGTTTGAGCAAGAAGAAAGTTGGAGGAGTCTAATCCGTAAGCTCTTAGCTTATTAGCTCTGGCGGGGGTGAGAAGGGATGCAAAGACAACGGTGGGACAATTAACTTTGCTTTTATATTATCACTGAAACGTATATGATAAGCAGTCAGTCTCTTAGTGGAAAAAATTAACGAATCACTGAGGGATTTTTTTTTTTCATTTAGGGCTCTTTGATATTTAAGTAACATTTGTTCAGTGGGAGTTTTCAGACACGAAAAGCTTTATGAAGGAGGTGGTATTTAGCACATAGGTAAGATTTTTGAGAGGTCAGAGGAATAATATGAGAAAAAGCTTAGGGCAGCAAACCACGAGTCATCTTTAAAACACATATTGCTTTAGGAACCTGAGCTAGTGCAAGAATTTTTGTATGAAAACGGTGTTCATAAGCCTGGAAGACTGCATAGGTATCTATAGCCTTGAACGCCAGGATTGGGAGCTTCTTATTGCCTGTGCAAGTGGACTGGGCACCTGCAACACTAGGCCTCTTCGCGTCATGAACAGATGCTGCGAGAAGCTGACATGGATGCTCTGTGGCCACCTGACACAGCCCCAGCCTTGGCTCCAGCCCCCAGGGAGCCCTTGACCGAGTACTGGCCCCACCCAGGATTGTTCTAGTCCCTGCGACCTGTCACCTCTGATCCACAGACTGCACCGGGTATCCAGATGGGGCACTCACCCCACTGGGTCCCTATGCCTTCCTCGGGTACCTCCTGTCACTACTACTTTGCCAAAAGTCAAATAAATGTTTCCATCCCAAAAGGAGCCACGGTTCCTTTCTCCAGCTCGCTTCTTGGCAGCAACGTCACTTCTGCCTCTAGGTGGAAATTTTGGCGCTTCTCCTCAGTCTCTTAAAGGCAAGAGTATCCCAGGCAGGAAGAAGTAGTGGGTGGGAGGCAAAGCAAAACAAAAGAGAGCAGAAGGTAAAGCTTAAGGTGAACTATCTGGGATCTGGCCTCCACGGATCAACCTAGCTTTGAGCAACTTCTCTCATCGAAATTTTATCCCCAGGATCAAAACTGCAGACGAAAAATGTTTTTTAGAAATTTGCAATGGTTTTGTGCCACTCCCATCGGTTGTGAAAATAGTTGTCAACACAAATCCAGGAATTTGGTGCCCATTAAAAGACATCCGCTGGTTGATGGGCTTTAGCTGTCATAGGTACATACATATACTCAGACCCCAAATCTGTTTATAACATGCCCAGGTTCACTAACGAGGGCACTCAACTATTGAGCACAATTGCTGTAGTCGTTTAAAGCAAAATACTGTCATGTCTTTCCATTCTCAAAATGCTTCGATGTAAAAAAAAAATAATAAAGAAATGCTTCAGTGTAACTCAATTCAAACTATAAAATAATATTAAAGTGACATACTTATGGCCAGGGGGCAGATATTAAAAGGTGATTCATTAGGGGTCACTGAACTGACACGTTCAGTTATGCACAGCTGGGTAATATAGCAGGAATTCTCTTTGTCAAATAGGGGTGCGCAGAAAGATGTCTTTGTAATAGAGGGCTGGCTGGAGCCTAAAGAGTCCATGCATTTCTAAGAATAAATTTCTTTCCTAATCTAACTGTACAGGGGGAAAAAATGCAACAACAAAAAACAAACTAAGCCTTAGAGAAAGCTCCTGGAATGTAAGATTGGTAATGGGAAAGGGATTTACACAGCTGTTTCACAGTAGCCAGAGCTCCATTAAAATGGACTACTCACATTGTAGGGTCACTTCCTTCAGTTTCAAAATCTGTAGGCTGTGGAAAACCATGTGTAAACAACCTTACTGTTCATACTGGGCTATTATATAACTGGGCTCTTTTCCTTCATTCTTAGTAATTCTTTTATACTCCTGTGACTTTACCCCATTGATGAAGCCACTTCTAGACTTACAGCCTCTGGGAAGGAAAGAAGACAAAGAAGTCAATCATCGACATTTGAGTTGCCAAAGTCCTTATGTAAACAGTCCTGGTGGAAAACTCGTGATGTATGAAATGCAAGGGTTTTTGTTTTGTTTTTCTATTTCAGAGAACATAAAGATGATCTGGGCTGGAAAAAGAGAAAAAAGCAAAGAGAAGACGAGACTAAATACCCCTGAATCCTTGGGAAGGGGCCCCATACATTCCCTTGATCTTAGGCCAAGTCAGGTGGCGGGGAGGAAGCACATCCTCAGACAGGTTTGGGGATCCAAGAGGAGCTTGGGGCCTGGAACCTGCTTCAGCAGACCTCGCTCAGGTTGAAAATTGTCTTTAAAATGCACTTCGCTCTGCTTGTCATGCTAGCCTTTGAGTAGCAACAGCTGCACAAGGTGTCCAGCTGAAAGGGGCCTGAGACAGCATCAGAGTCCCCCTGTGGACCAAAGTGGTACAAGGGAACAGCCACACATTCCTCACGTCTCCTGAGAGGGGCTCAGAAATTGCCAAACAGACCTGATGAGGCCTGATGATACCACTTGTGAGGACTCAGGAACCACACTCGGCACAGCAAATGGTATCAACGCAGGCGCCAAAGCATCCACGTCAAGGACTTGGACTCCCAAAGCACCAGAACCTAGAAGCATACATGGGGTTTGAGAAGGTCCTGAATTGACTGAAAAGATGAGAATTGACTGAAACAATGGAAGAAACACTAAACTCACCCAAGATTAAATTTCTACCAAGTAAAGTGGAGAACTTGGAACAAAAGTTAAATTCACTTTATAGGACATGAGAGACTATGGACTATGAGAAACAAACTGAGGGCCTCAGAGGGGAGGGGGGTGGGGGAATGGGATAGGGTGGTGATGGGTAGTAAGGAGGGCACGTATTGCACGGTGCACTGGGTGTTATACGCAACTAATGAATCATCGAGCCTTACATCGGAAACCGGGGATGTACTGTATGGTGACTAACATAATATAAAATCATTAAAAAAAAAATTCACTTTATAGGAAAATTAAATATTTCTTAAATGTCTAGGTTGAGAATAGGCTGAGAATCATACACACTTCATATGACTCTCTCAAGCATAATTTTTCACTGTTCAGAGACAGTTGGCCATTACTGTAAAGTTAAAAAATATGTTCTTAATATCCAATATCCAGCTATCATCTATCAATGAAAATACATATTCTGTGATTTAAAAACACTTGGATCATTTAAAACTATTAAAATGATTCAGTCTTCTCATCACTATTGAAATGTGTTTGTTTATACTGGAAAGTTATAGTCTGGCAGTACAGGAGAATTATAAAAGGAAATTAAAAGCTAATATCCTATGTATGACATTTTAATTGGAGATTTTTTTTTTCAGGTAGGCCCTACACCCAACATGGGACTTGAACTCAGAACCTCAAGATCAAGAGTCACATGCTCTACCAACTTAGCCAGCCAGGCACCCCTCATTGGAGATTCCTTAATCCCAATAATTTGTCTGAGTGTATGTGGTGGGAGCAAAGAATAATGTATAAAACAAATTTTTTAGAATTCACACATGTAAATGAGTACCATCTTGAAATAATCACACTGGAAAACCACTGGGATCTAAAGGTATTGATGCTGAAAATGGTTTTGGAAGTCCTCTTCTGAAGTTGGCTTCTGAGATAGTATAGAAGCCCCAACAAGAAAATAAGTGCTGTCACTAGGTTTTAACCAATTTGCAAGCCATTCAAGGAAAGCAGCCTGAGAGTCTTTGTAAGTCATACTTTATCTTTGATTATTAATAATATTTCAAGTTTGGGGGCGCCTGGGTGGCACAGCTGTTGAGCGTCTGCCTTCGGCTCAGGGCGTGATCCCGGCGTTGTGGGATCGAGCCCCACATCAGGCTCTTCTGCTATGAGCCTGCTTCTTCCTCTCCCACTCCCCCTGCTTGTTTTCCCTCTCTCGCTGGCTGTCTCTATCTCTGTCGAATAAATAAATAAAATCTTTAAAAAAAAAATAATATTTCAAGTTTGATACACTTTTTCAATAAATTTGGTCCCAAACATTATTAGCAGAGTTCATAGCACAAAACCATCCTTAAGGAATGCCCACATCACACTTCTGAAGGGCACCAAATGAACTACCAAAGGCAGAAATAGTACGAAATGCAACTCATTCCACAGGGGAGAAAAAGACAGTTAATACTGGGAACTTTGACCAATAGATCTAGGATGACTCGTGTTGAACAAAATTCTGCTGGATTTTTTTTTTTCTTAATAAAATGTGGTAAGACATCGTGGTCTCCTTTTTAAAGCAAAACAATAATGTGGTGTCAAAAAAGAAAAGCATAATAGAGGCAAACTAGCTGTAGGGTTCTCCATGCAGAATATCCAAGCATACCGAGAAATAGAGAACACAAGAAGAGACGACCTACGACATCTCTAACCTCAATCTTATTAACAATCTTCCTTCCCCGCTCCTCAAAAGGATTGATTGTACGTGGCATGTCTGAATGTTGCCTATCTTTACCCTCTGATTCCAACCACATAGAAGATGAATTGAAATGTTCCAAATATTATTTTATTATCCATGAGCAGAGTGAGTCTTTAATATTTAACGAGCATGAATGCATTAGCACCGACCAATCAGAACTGAGGCGGCAAGAAATGAGCCCTAGCCGTTAACAACTGACATTGTCACACTGGGCGTCTCAACCGAGTATCAGCCCTGCTCATGGGTGTTTCTCAAGGGGAGAAATAGCTCCTGTTTACATAGAAATCATTTTGTTTGCTTGTTTGTTTGTTTTGTCTTTGTATGAATTCAATAAGAAACAGTCTGTAAGTGCAGCCCAGCTATTGGAAGACCTAGACTTTGTTTCGAAAAAGGTAAAAACAAACCGAGAGTAAGCAATTTTATTGATTCAGAAGATTTTAAAAGCAAAGTAATATCACTCCACTAACAGAACCAGGCCTTCTAGTTTTCTATAATAAATATAAACTTTACATGGAGTCCAGGTTCTGTAGGAGAAAAGTATGTTACATCCTGTTACCGATATTGTGGAATGGGGATAAAAGGGCTGGTTTTATCAGATCCTGAGGACCAAGAAGATTACCAAGTTACTCCAGAGGGCAACAGGTCTTTCTAGGACTGCTTTTCTCGTATTGATGGAGAATTGCATTCCAGAATGCTTTCCAGAGCTAGCCAGCTTCATCTCTGGCTTGCAGCAGCCCTTAGCTCTCCCTCTTTCTCTGATTTTGCTCTGGACTCCTCTCAATCCATGGGCCTCATAGCAGCAACTTCGATCATGTCCCTTCGCTGCATAAAACTTTTCAAGAACTTTCTATCGCATTTCTAAGGAAAGATCAAGTCCTTAGCATGACTACGTGTTCCTGAATGATCAGCCCTATTTCTCCAACTTCATGTTGNNNNCCTTTCACTCACTGTCTTCCGGCCCCACAGGACTGGAAGTTCTTCCCATCCTCTGGCTGTGCGCATATACACTTCCTGTTGTCTTCATCAGTTCTTTCCTACGTAGCCTCAATTTCCGCTTACCTATCACTTTTAGAGAGGCCTTCTAACTAACTGACTCTCCAGTTAGTTATTTTCTTATCATTATGACCTCAAGGATTTAAACATTTGATGGATTTCAATTCACTGCAATTATTATCCTGTTCAAATCATCCCATTTTTAGCTCAAATATCCCATTAACCGATGACATAGCCCTCTTAGTCCTGAGAGCTCCTTCACTATACGATATGACAAGATGTTCCATGGTCATCTTCTACATTTCTTGACCCACACTTGAAGTCACACATTTCTCAAAAATGTCTTGACTTCTTTTAGTAAGAAAATGGCATTAGGAGACCACAGTTTTGGTGCTGAAGATTCTCATTGCTACTGGGTGTTTGGTCATCTTTTCTGGGTTTTTCCAATGGATATGGTTGGGAAATACACATATACCTATATATTACATCATACATAATATATTACATACCTACCCCATTACATATGTTCGTAATCACATATATACACTTTATATACTATATGTGTGTGTTTATATATGTATGTATTTTAAATACCTTATGAGTTAATAATGATACTTCCAGTTCAAATTCAGTACTAAAAGATTTTACTGAACTTTCATATTTATCTGTATCTCATCTTTTTTCCGTATCAAGAACCCTGGTTCTCAAAGTCACAGGGGATGATAGAATTAGAATATATTATAATTATTCATTTGTCTTATTCACGTTCCTTGCAGAATAATCTCAAAATAGTATACTAATAGTACCAATAATATGATTACTGAATACATTGAAAATTTTGGTTTAACGTATACCATCCCCAATATCCACCTATCTTTTTAAAGATTTAGTTATTTATTTGAGAGAGAGAGAGAGAGAAAGAGCACAAGCAGGAGGGGCAGAGGGAGAGGGAGAGAGAATCTCAAGCAGACTCTGTGCTGAGCCTAGAGCCTGATGTGGGGCTTGATCTCACAACCCTGAGATCATAACCAAGTGTGTGGATGCTCAACCAACTCCGCCACCTGGGGCCCCCACCTATTTTTAATAATTATACTATACATACATTATCAGAGCGTATACTCATTACTATCATATTCTCTCCTTTTCAATCCTTATTTAATTGCAATTCTACAAGTAACAATACATTTGAGGCTTTCTGCAGGTATTCATTGAACAAATAAATAAAGTGCTTTATTTTTTCAAAGAAGTGTTTCAAAGTGTGAACTTACAAGTCAATCAGTTCTATAAGGGAGCCCTGGTTTATTGATTTTGAGAGTTCACCACAGGGTCTAGACCTCTGCTCTACACCCTTTAGATCTTACCAGGAGCTTCCTGCACTTAACTGCTACTGGATTGGGCAAAACCTCTCCCAGTCAGCTGATGTTCTCAAATTGGCCTGCCATGCTTTTCAGTAATTATTGTCAACTATTTTGAGTTTCTCCTGTTTGCAGAACCATCAGATGACTTATTGCTTTTCTCTGCTTTTTTCCACACAGACTTTTTTTTTTTTTAAGATTTTACTTATTTATTTGCGTGAGAGAGAGAGGGAAAGGGAAATAAAGAGCGGATTGTTGCGGGGGGGAGGAGAAGAGGGAGAGGGACAAGCACACTCTGCACTGGGCGGGGAGCCCGATGCAGGGCTCGATCCCATGACCCTGAGATCATGACCTGAGCCAAAATCAAGAGTAGGATGATTAATCAATTGAGCCATAAAGGCACCCTCACGGACCTCTTTTTAAAAATCCCCTATGTACCCAGTACCCAACAGAAACATTAAATAAAGAAGAATAATCCCATAAATAAACTTGTATAATTATCATGTGAGCTATAAAGGAAAAGTACATTATGTTATGAAACAAGTACTTTCAATATTTTGCTTTTCTTGCACTTTTTCCTGTAGGGAATGTCTTTCCCTCTTGTTCCATCTACTCAAAAGGTTATAGAGCTCTATGGTGATAACTAACTCATTTCCTCCTCTTTCTGGGATCCCAGGCACATTTATTACCTAAGGAGAAGGGCTCTGCTTGTTCTGTCAAGAACAGGTAGGACTAGCTTCACCAGACATTTCTAAAAAGACTGCAGAATACAAAAATCCAATTTCTATTATAACTATGTCCCATGCGTCCTAAGTGCGCAATTTGTCTTTTGTATACATCATTCCCAGGCTTGGAACACCACTCCCCATATACATAAAAATCTTCCTCTGCCATGGGCAAACAGCTTTATTTCTAATACTCATTGGCCAATGCTTTTACCAAAGCCTTTATTTCAGAAAGCTACACTATTATCTCTGCGCGTCCAGAACCTCAACCCATCCATCATCTTATTAGACTGATCTCTCCCTCTTTCTGGCTCTTACTAGGAACACAAAAATTGAGCTAAAATTTCTGGCAGCTAAAACATAAACTTTCATATTAGATACCTTGTCTCCCTCTCTCTTTCCTTTCTATTTCCCATCCCGAACATCTAAAACCCTAGTAGAGCTTTCAGCGTTTCACTTACCTTTTACTTCACTGCCTCAATATCCTTACCGCTTCTCACTTTCTCGGTACCTCCGCCAGCCTTCTGGCTGCCAGCTCGCCACTGCAGTTACTCTCTTAACTCCCAAGTCCAGAGAACACCCGTTAGCCTTTCTTGGGGTCTTTATCTTTACATCAGTTATGGCATTCGATACAGTTGACCATTCCCTTAAAATCCCTCTTTTGACTCCACATACCACTTTCCTCTGGATTCCCACCTCTGGTGTGGCTCAGTCCCAGCTTCCTCTCTGGCTCTTCTTTCTCCACCTGCCCATTATAAATTGATGCCACCCACTTAGAAATGCCCAGCCCCTTCTCAGCACATTTACTTCTCCACATCTTTCGCAGCTTCATCTATGGATTTAATTCTGAGTTTTTATTTCCAACTCCAGAGTCATATTTCCAATGACATAATGGGCATTTTCCACTTCTAGACTTTTGATGTCTCTAACTCAAAATATCATGCATCTTGCTTTCTTCTTCTTAGTATATCCACTTAATTCATTTAATAAGTATTTATTGAGCCTACTACGTACCAAGACTATTCTAGGTACATCAGTGAATTAAAGGGCAAAAAAAAAATCTGCACTGTGGAGCATTCAGTTTAGATATGAAGGTTATATTCTAATGAGGAATTTACATTATGGTTTTGTGGAGACATTCTACATGAGTGTATATTACGTTGCTTTATTCTTTCTCCCACAACCATACGACAATGTGCACACAATAATTTCTATCACCACATCCACAATAATGGACATTTACATTATTTCCCATGTTTTGCAATTAAGAAACATTGCAGTAATAGCCTTAGACATCTGACATCATCCATCTACATATTTGTAGAATGAAATAGAAGCAGAATTGTTAGGTCTCGGATTATGTACATCAGTAACATTCATATACATTCAAAGGTGTTTTCTATAAAGATTGCATCAATTCTAACTGTCACTGGTAATTTATAAAAGCATATGTTTATAAAAGCATATGTTTTCCCACACCTTTGATAACATAGATATCAACATATTTCCCACATGATTTCCCAAATGTTTTCCCCTTCTCTTCCTATGTGTGAAATTAAACTTCATTTTATGTTTAAAAGTCAGTTGTATTTACTTTATGCTTGCTTTCCTGTGTGTGTGTTTGGCCTTTTTCTACTTGGTTGTTAGGCATATTCACGTTGGTTAGTAGGCTTTCTATATACATATCTGCATATACATATACGAGCTCTCTGTCTATGAGATAACAGGTATCTATATACTAGTAATGAAAAGTAGAAACAGAAATTTTTAAAAGTATCATTTACAAGAGCTCCAAAAAATGAAATACCCAAGTATGAATCTAACAAAAAATGTGCAGAGTCTATATGAGGAAAATTGTAAAACAGGATAAAATGAAGCAGAACTGAACAAAGGGATTAGACGGCTCAAATATTAGTAAGATGTCAACATTCCCCAAATTAATCCATAGCTTGAACACTTATCCCAGTCAAAATCCCAGCAGGATTTTTGTAGATATTGTCCAGCTGATTTCAAATTTTATATGGAAAAGCAAAGATGTAGAAAAAACTTCGAGGAAGAACAAACTTAGAGGAACTCACACTACGTGATTTCATGTCCTAGTGTGAAGCTATACTCATCAGGACAGTATGGTATCAGGGAAAGTATACATACATAAATTAATGGGACAAAATAGAGAGTCCAGAAATAAACTTACAAAAATATAGTGAACTGACTTTTAATATAAGTACAAATGCAATTCTATGGATAAAAGACAGTCTTTTCCATGAATGGTGCTGAAACCATTGGACATTCACATGCAAAAGATACATGCCTCCATCCACACCTCTTACTTTATAAAATATATTAACTTAAAGTGGTTATGGGACTAAATGTAAAACATAAAACTACAATCTTCTGAAAAAAGAACACACAGGAGTAAATGCTCTTGAGTCGGGTTAGAAAAAGCATCGTTAGCTACAACACTAAGAACTTGATCCATAAGAGGAAAAAAAATGGATCAGTTGTGCCTCATCATAACTAAAACCTTTTTCTCTGTATGATGTGGTTAAGAAATTGAAAAGCAGAGAGTGGAAAATATCTTCAAATCACAAATCCAACAAAGAATTTATACGCATAATTTTAAAAGAACTCTTAAAACCAACAATAAGAAAAGAAAGATTCAGTAAAAAATGGACAAAAGGTTTGAACACATGTCACCAAACAGGATATTCAGATCACAAACAAGTGATGAAAAGATGCTCGGGGCACCTGGGTGGCTCAATCGGTTAAGCGTCTGCCTTTGGCTCAGGTCATGATTTCAGGGTCCTGGGACTGAGCCCCACATCAGGCTCCCTGCTCAGTGGGGACCCTGCTTCTCCCTCTCCCTTTGCCCCTCCTCCCGCTCTTGCATGCTCTCTTTCTCCCTCTCTGTCTCTGTCTCTCAAATAAATAAATAAAATATTTTAAAAAAAAGAAAAGATGCTCAATGTCTTAAACCAAAATGAGATGCCATTGCACCTTATAAGATGCACTTATTAGAGTGGTTATGAAATGAAAACAAACGAACAAATAAATGGACAATACCGAGTGCCGACAGGAAGGCAGAGTAACTACAAATCTCACACATTGCTGGTAGGGATGCAAAATGGTAAAGTCCCTCTGGATATTTACATTTACCGTATGATCTGCAGTCCCACACCTAGGTACTCATTTACCCTGGAGAAATCAAACTTATATTTACACAAAAACCTGTGTGTAACACAAATTATATGTAGAGCACCATTGTTCAGAATCACCGAAAACTGGGCACAGCGGGAGTGTTCTTCACTGGGTGAATAAATCGACACACTCTGGTACAATAAAATAACCGCTCCACAACGAAGGGAAACAAAGTATCTATAGACATGACAACAGGGATGGGTCACAGGTGCCTTCCACTAAGTGAAAGAAACCAGACTCAGAAGGTTTCGAGCTGTATGATCTCGCTGATATGACGTACTGGAAAAGGCAACATTACAGAAACAAAAAACAGGTAAGTGGCCCCAGGACCGAGACGTGAGGGAGTTTCCATGACAAAGCGGCAGCACGAGAGACTATTTTGGGGGTGAAAGAACCGTCCTTTATCTTGATTATGGTGCTGGTTACAAGACGACACATTGGTCAAAACTCACAGAGCTACACACAGAAAGATTAGTGAATTTTACTTCATGTGGATTTTTAAATAAGTTTAAAAATATATACGAAACAAAAAGCTGCGTTCAGTGAGCAGATCATCTCACCCTGAAGCAGTGAGAATCCTACACCTTTCTCGAAATAAAACAAATCTTAAAAACATGAAGGAAAAGAAGCAAAAACTTTTTCAGGACTGCACTAGTCAGAACTCTAAACTGTCAAGGTATGAAAAGAAATTGGTGGCTTTTGCACATGACTGTTTGATTCATCTTGACCCCTCACCTCAGGTTTCAAAAGGAGGAAAACCACATGAGGGAAACAAAACACTTGGGCATCATTCTATGTGATGACCTGTAATCACATCTCTATTAGCTCTGCTGCACTTAGTCTAACTTAGAGGCCATTTCCCTCACAGGAGGAAGGAACATTCTGGATAACACTATCTGAGCAATGCTCATGCAGAACAAGGGAAGGGCTTCTCTAAGCTTCATTCTATTCCATTCAAATGCATCACAGTCCTCTATTCCACGATTTCTTCTTCAAGCCTACCTTTTCATGAAATATCCCTGAAATACCACCAACCAAAACTATTGCACAGAACATGTGGCAATGTTAACTCTTCAAATGAAAAGAAAATGAGGAACTGGGCTAAAAGAGTCTCTCTCTCTCTTTTTTTAAGGTTTTATTTATTTATTTGACAGAGAGAGCGAGCATGACCAGGGGAGCAGCAGGCAGAGGGAGAAGCAGGCTCCCTGCTGAGCAAGGTATGCTAAAAGAGTCTTGCACAAAGCTACTAATATGAAAAAAATCAACATGTTGCATTTCAAAATCACTTAGTGGTTAACTGTGAGATAGTTGGATCCTGCTGCTATGTAGTTTTCTGTTTTTCTCTTGCACCTATAAATTGTGGTTCCTGCTGGCTAAAACCTTCAGTCATACCAAGGAAGACTTCTGATGACTAGACTCGAGTCAACAGATATAACTATGCCCTGAGTCTCAAAATCTATGCCTGCAAGATTTTGTAGCTTACCAGCCTCTGATGAGCTATGGAGCGGAGTTTTACCGGATGGTAGCACTTCGCTAATTTGTATACATCTAATTATTATATAATATATTATAATTCTTATATAAATAATCATTTCTGTACTATACATAAAATAATATAGAAGTATAAAGTCCAGTTGTCCATATCCATATTATTTCAGCCAAAGAAGGTTGCCAAGATCACAGCTGTGGCCTTGACTCCTTTGTAAAATAAAAAGTTTAAATGAGTAAATATGAATACCTTTACTCTCTCAAAGTGTCTGGGATATATTGGTAGTGGAGAAGACAGGGAATTGCAGACACTCAGGTTTTCCTGCACACCTGACCGAGGTTGACCTAACGGCACTAGGTCTGCTCTGTGTGTGTACCTGTTTGGCTGGGTCTCTGTGGAAGGCACAATGCAAGGGAAGCGTTAAACCTAGCTAAGTTTAAAGCTCCCATTTAAGCATGAAAGAAGCAGATGAATGATATCTTTCTGGATCAAAATCAGAGATTGTTATAAAACCATTACACAAATTATGCCAGATGCAAAGTCTCATCTCTCCATAGTCAACCTTCTCCTTAGACTATTCTGCTTCGTTCTGCTTTATTATTCCTATTACACAGCAAATGAAGTAAATGTAGCATCCCTCTCTGCTTTAAGGGTGAGACCAAGTGAAATGATGTACGTGGACGTGAAAAGAAAATGGCACTATATAGATGCAAGACAATATTTTCTTTAATAGCCACTGCTGACCCTCGCCCAAATACATAGTAAGTTTCCACATAGTAAATCTGACAGCTAGATTGTTATTTCATGTCTGTGATGTGGAAACATTGCTTAAGCCAGGTTAAGCAGTAGTATAAGGATGATGGTTCTGCCAAGTGCTTCGCACTTGTAACAAATGAACACAATAAATCAAATCATCAACATACACTGTCCACATAAAACCTGGTTGTTGCAGTCACCATAGAAAGATGTCATAGGAAATATCTTGAAGATGAACATTTTCAGTCCTTAAACTCTCAAAAAAACCATTTCTGCTGAGAGTGATTTTGTTGATTACAGTGGGTTCCTTTGGCTGATTAGACACAGGACGGAAGGGAAAATTAATTAGTGATAGCCAATCCAGTGTTTCCACTGTCTTAATCATTGAGGACTGTAGACCGTCAATCAAATGGATTTTACCACCTAACACACCTAATTCATCTAAAAAAAAACTTCATTGTTTTCGTTTTGTACATTCTGATGGCCTTACTCATTCTTTCATTGCGCTTGTAGGAGCTTTGCTTAATAATTTTCTTATATTAGGAGCCCTCTAAGAGAAGAATAGATATTTCTATTGAGTCACATCTTTGGGTAGCATTTAGCACAACCAGGGAATTTAGATTATTTTAAACCAGCTAGAATGACTAGGACCACATAGTCAGAAAGGCCCCTAAAACTCATGTAGTTTAGCCATCGTATTGTGCTCTTACTATAGGCCGAGATGGCACAAATCGTCTCATTTAATCTTTAGAGTAGTAATTCTGAGGAGGAAGAATTGTTAACTCCATATTATATATGAAGAATCAGAAACTTTGAATTTAAATAATTTTCTCAAGCTCACACAGTTTATAAGTAGGGGGGTCTGGAATTCCAAGAAACATTTGTCTCACTCCAAATACTTGCTTTCCCCACCATTTTGAATCTCCTTGTCTATACCCTATCACCAGTGGCAGGGAGCGCATTTCTCTTGGTACAGCAAATCTTGAACAGTTCTGACTAGAGATCTTTCTGATGTCAAACAACTAACTAGAAAAAAAAATATAACACGCCATAAAAATTCAAGTTATCATTTGTCATAAGTAACTACATCTTGATCCTTCTGGAGGGTGGTGGGGTTCTAAGCTGACATTTTCCTTTTGAAGATAATCTTCAAAATCTTAATCATTCCACCATACATTACCGACTTGGCTTTCATTAAATAATCATATGCTTTAAGACCGCTCTGGTGTTGCACCATTTCTTGATTGAGGTCTCAGAATTCTACATAATAAATTCAGATGATGTTACCCTGAAAAAAGTGTTTGTGCAGAGGATATCAACAAATCTTCTAATTCTTAAGAGAACTTTCCAATGATTCCTATCGAATATCCTATTCTAATGAGAATTATATTCTAACAGATCTGTCTGTATAAATTATATGTAAAATATACCTCTAAGTAGGAGAAAGAACTGAAATGTTAGTGGGATAATTTAAGCTTATCCAACTGCTGTATATGATTACCCCAAAGTATTTTACCTTGATGATAATTGTTGCTTAGTTACAGCTCCTGTCAATTCCTACCTAAAGGATCCTACCACCACTTCTAACAAGATGTGGTCAAATCAGCTGTATAGCATTTTTGTTACTTGTCGTAGCAGAAGGACATGTATTCAGTTTAACAAGTATCTGTGGCAATGATCCAGAACAAAATTAGAGACGCACAACAGTGTTATCCGGCATCGTAGAAGACAGAGATGGCAGCTCTAACAAGTCTGCCTTACCTCTCTAGCTCTCTTCCATTCGGTGCTTTCTCTGTGTTTTCTGCTTCCCTCCTGTGACTCCAGGAACACTTGGTTTGACTCCAAGAGCCTCATCATCCACTTGCCTCTCAGTTTATTTTCATGCTCCTTACACCTAAAAAATGATCTCCCCCATTTGGGGGTTTGGCCAATGTCTTGGCCCATCAATCTTCAGCAGAGGGGGCTCCAAAATAGCTAATTACAATTCCAGTGCTACAAATTAACACCTGGAAATTACATCCTAATTGGAAATAAGCTAATAGTTTATAAACTGAGTTGCTCCAAAAACTTTACATCCCTTCAAATAAACAATGAGTTGAACAAACCCTTGTATTAAAAAAAAACAAAAACCAAGAAGAGAAATGGATTAGAAATTTGATTTTTAAAGAAATTCTTTATTGAAAATAGTAATGCAATGTAACCTCATCATTATGAAGTTCCTGTTAAACAGAATTCAATCACATTCATGGATAAGTTAATAAAGTAGAATCCTGATATGAAATGATTACTACACAATCCAGACATTTGTCCTATTACCCAACACCAGCATATATTCCACATTCAAAAACTATCTATTAAGTATGTACTCTGCCAGGCACTAAAGATGGACTTAGTTATATTGAATATTTACATAGGGTTATGTTATTGATGAACTCGATTCACATTTCCAAGATCACAAGCTTATTCCTATGGAGTGAAAAATCTTACATAGAGACACCTAAATAATTTTCAGGCAAAGCTAACTGAATAAATATGGAAATGTACAAAGGAAAAAAAAGTCTTAGTTCCCAAGTTTTAGTGTAAACTATCATGGCTTTTCTTCCCCATTTCCAAGATTCTGAGCCATCTATTCCCTGGTAAACAAATAAGATTCACTGAGGAAATAACTAATATGCTAAGTAAGTTGCAAATAACATGTGTCAACCTATATATGGAAAAATTGATTACAAGATTAACCATAACATGAAACCAAAGCAGAGATAGCTTAAATGACCAGAGTCCAAACGCAATGGAATGTGTAGATACTTATGTTCATCAATTTTGCATTGCCAGAATTAATACATCATTCACACAATAAACGCCTGATATAACATGCCTATTATATAAAACATGCCCATATGAACGTGCAATTTATTTCAGTGTTGCAAGGTCATGGAAAAAATTCCAGTAACTAACCGTCTGTTGGAACCACCCAATGAGTTTAATTATAGACTTGTCTACGAAGACTCCCTACATCAAATACTCGCTTGGAAATCTACTCCCCATACTCCAGAAATTTTGAAAACAAATGAGATACTTGATTCTTGCTAAGATACTTACAGTAGAAGTTCCTTTTTGCTTGTGGGTTCATCATTTGGGGATGTTTTCATCAGGAGTCATCGTGCTTTTGATCTTTAATGCCGTTCTTCCACCGAGGTTTCTTGTCCGTAATTTCCAAAACAGAGTCACTTGTACTAACAAGCCATCGTCCCATACTGTTTCCTTTCTTGTGTGAATGTTACCCTGTAGATCAATTTCCTGTCCAAAAACACTCCGAAATGAACAAACGCTGCTGTACGCAAGTGAAACGTGCTATTCAAAGACTCTGTCTTAGCAGTTTGGTTCAGAAAGAAATTCCCTGATTGAAATGAGGAACTAGATCCTGGTTGTTCCAGGGAGCTTAAAAGACAGACGTTTCTTCCTCATGAAGAAGCATGTTAAAATTGCCAGCATCGTTTATTCTCACTAGTTTGTGGCTTGAGTACTATTGCACACGAAGCATCCATCCACCGTGTGCCGTCTGAAGACCCTCCCAATTACCACGGTAACAATATCCCAACTATATTTTAACATCAGGCTTAGGATGCTTTGAAGTACATAATGTTTTCCATTCCTGAAAGGACAAAGAGATCTACATTGTCAAAGTTTATTTTTAAGCTCATGTGCTTACTAAGTGCAGTGGCGAACAGGCTTTCCGTGCCTGTAGTACCATTGCTGGAACCTATTAATGCAAACAGATGAATCGTTGGCTTGCTTCCACAGAGGCTTTTCTTTCTTTCTTTCTTTCTTTTTAACCTTATCTAAATTGCCTTGATTATAATTTTTGTTTTAAATCGAGAATGCTATCAGTTTTCTGAGCTTGCTTGTTTTAATTTTATCAGTACAGAAGCCATGTGAGAAAGGCAAATAAGAGGAAGGTTTCAAATAGCTTTGGCCGAGATATGAAAGTAATTGGAGGTAGATTCCGTTTCTGGAAGGAGTTTGAGGGATATGTGGAGACAGGAAAAATGACAATTTTTTAAAATAAAGGAACCAAAGATATAGAATGAAAGACAATGATAAGTAATGAAATGGTGAGAGAGAGAAGAGAGGAGGTAAAGAAGGAGAGAGAGAAAGAAAGAGAGAGAGAGATGCCTTGACTATTAGCAACAATTCTTCATGTATTTTCTTATTGTTGGGAAAGCAAATTGCTCTGGTTTGTATAACCCCCTACCAGTCTGTTCAACCCACCAATATTAGCCCACATGTCATCTAATACCAGACTAAGACTTGAGGAAACACATGATTGCTCTATTAAAGCCGTAACAAAATACAGCTGAGCAGCAAGCATTAGGTGGTAGGGTGACCCTGAGGTAATACAATCCGTATTATGGAATTTCTAGCCCAAATTTAAAACATCTGGTTTTGATATGATAACAAGTGTGATAATGTACATTAAATACCAGTATTCAAGTAACATAATCCTTCCATCTGACTCAAACAATGAATGCTTTTCAAATCGTTTGAGAGAGAGACATTAGGTAGACAGAGACTTACACATGTGCACAGGCCAACAATGACCCTCCCATGCACAGACACACATGTTCACACACGCAGACCATATACACTGTCAGGTGACTCTCCAGAAATAAGAGTGGGTTTTTGCTCCTCCTGTCCTCTCTTTTTCAGGAACCCCTTTGCACAATTGCTCTAAACTGCAGGAGACCTGGCTGACATGGAGAGGAAGGGAAGGGAAATGTGAAAAACAATAATGCTAATTGGACCAGACAGAGATGTGAACCCTGACCTTTGCTTCATTAGTACCATCTCACGCTAGCATCTGAGCAAGTACCCAGCCAGTCACTGGCAACTTGAAAGATAAAAGACATCAGATTATCCTTATCCTGTTTTACCTTCATGGGAAAGGGTTTCTATATTATAAATTCAAATATTACCATATTATTAGATGTCCAACAATTCAGCGCTTTAAATGTTGCTGGAGCCCTTTAAATGAGCACCTTAGAATTAGACCAGTTGGTGGAAAAGTACTACTCATGAGTGTATGCTGCCCTTTTATGTTTGCATATGAAGTTGACAGAGTGACCTGGAGGAGGGAGAAGGTGTGTGGAACCTGCAAGGATGACAGTTATGTTGGGAACAATGGGCGGTTGATTAGCATGGGGTTAAGAGATAAGGAAGAGGCTAAAGGTGACGGAAGGCTCGTGTATTTTGGAAAGGAAAGCTTGTATACTGGTGTATCATGCAATTCATTTCCACTTATCAAACATCTGCTATGCCCCCAGGCACTGTGCTGAGAACGCAATTTTGTATGTTAAATGCACCAATATAAATGTGTACAACATAGAGAGATAGCAAAGATGAGGGAATGGTTAATTAGGTTTGGCAAAATAACGGTTGATGTCTGAGCCGCATGTGGGAGATGATTGGAATTTGCTAGGCAGACAACAGGTGGTAGAACATTTCAGACAATCGAATCGGCATATGCAATAGTGAAAGGGCAAAATCATTCTCAAAAACACAAATGAGGGGCATCGCTGGGTTTTAAAATTTCAGTGGCATTTCAGAATGGGCAAGATAATTTGGTCCGACTCTTTTCCCCTTCCTTGACCATGTGAGCCGTTTAAGGGGAGGAATGAATTCTGGTGCACCGTGGTATCACCTACATTCCTGGCACATAATGAATTGACTGATTCACAAATGGCATTGCCACTCCACGCATCTGCAAAGACTGTATGGTATGAGTCCGTCTTGCTCCAGTGGTATTCTGCGTTCTGTTTCTTCTCCCAGCAAGAGGATGCCTCATTCAAAGTATGTCTGAACATGAGGAATATTGAAAATTTATTCACTCCCTTGTTTCCTCCTGATGTTCAAAGCTTCATGAGTCAGGTGAATGGTATTTGAAGAAGTTGGCAGAAAATAAAAACCCCAAGTGCTCTTTCTTGGCTTGAGCCAAACCCAAACCTTTTCAAAGGCGTGAAAACATGCAGCCACATTGGTTTGGTTTTCCCTTCCTGGGCCGCTCTTCTTCCTGGTGCTGGCCAGCACCACACAGAAGTCTTGCGACACGAGCCATTTCCATGGAATTTAAAATTCTGCCAAAAACAAGAGGGATTGGAAATTTCGTGAGAATGGTTATTCTTAGGAGCTTTCCATCCCAGATTCCTAACTTGTGTGGCTCAGATAAGCATCTAAAATGCACTGCCAAACCTTCTGAGGTCCCTAATGCACTTATTTCTACTCACATTTCTGCACAGAGACCTCAAAGTTACAGTGAAGGCAATGGTTTGTTGGGAAATTTCTTCTGTATGTCAGCCCAAGGTCCCCTACCTATGTGGAAATGGTTTTGGAATGCCATTTACAACACAAACATTGGGTTTGAATGCCTCCAGAACATGTTCGATTTTGAGATGAGACATGTTTACATTCTTCCAAATCAAAACAACCTACCCCAAAGCAACCCTTCTGCTATTTTCTATTTTTTTTGTTTCTGAGCAACTTCAAAATATAATAAGAATATTTTTTCTTAGCGTATTGTTAAGTATGTAGCTACTCAAACTCTTCCCATACGTAGACTCATTTTTCATCAGAAGACTAAAACCTAAATTCATCCAAAACCTCACTTACGGGGACAATGTGTCAGTTACTCATTGCTGTGTAACACCCCGACTCCAAAACTCAAGTGGCTTAAAACAAGAGGCATTTATTATTGTTAATTTTCATACAGGTCAGCATGACAGTTCTGGTCTCATCTGGGCTCATCTGTGCATCAGCTGCAAGTCAGGTAAGTGACTCTGTGATCTCAGCTGGGTTCTTCGATGTGTTTGAAGGTCAGCTGACCGCAGGCTGTGATATGGGAAGGCCTCAGCTGGGACCACTGAGCTCTTCTTCTCTTGTTCTCACTTGTACATATCTTTCATGTCTTTCTAAAAGGCTAGCCAGGGTATATTCTTAGGCCAGCTTGAGTGTGGTTTCAAGGCAACCAGAGGTCAGAGAGGAAGTGGAAATGTGCAAGTGCATTTTAAAGCCTCTGTTTGGGTCAACTTGTTAGGGTCACATCGGCCAAAGCAAGATACAAGGCAAGCCTGGATTCAGTCTTCGGGGGTATCTACTACCAAAGAACATGGATACAGGGAAGCATAGAATATTGGGGCCATTCATGCAATCTATCTACCCCAGGAGCACTGAGAGTAAAGAGTCAGTCATACTCAGTCACTTGGATGGATGTCAGTGACTCAACCATAAGAGTTGTAGAGTTGGCATTCAGTACTAAGCAAGAAGAGGGAAACCAAACTCCAACTGGAGTAGGTGGAAAGTGTCCCAAGAAAGAAAAGGCAACACATCAACATGGCACCTGTGGCAGAGGCAGAGTTGGAGGTATGGCCAGAGACGGCAATGAGGAACACATAAGAGCCAAACAAAACCACCAAGGATGGTGAAGCCAAAGTTAGCAAACACCAATAACAAGTTAAAAGATGGACACTTGGGGTGACATCTCTCTGGAGCAATTATCTTGAAGATGGGTGTTTGAGTAGGAGAGCAGTTACCATTGCTTACAGAAGACAAGAATGATTGGCATGGACATGCTGGGAGTGAGGAAAGGGGAGAGCACCAGCATCAAGGGGACACTTGCTTCAAGGTGAGGACCCTTCTAGCCAACAGACACTTCTAGCCAGCACTTTCAGCCTCGGAAGACTGAACACCTAGCATGGTCACACATTAAAATGTTACGCAATATTTCCTGATTTTTAAAACCCTTTGAAAAATATCTACGGCCATGATTTACCCCCACAGGCCACTGGTCTGCAATTCCAGATGTAGAGGTGTCATTTCCATGGGGCAATCTCTATCTACCTTAAACAGATTCTCCACATTCATGTATTCAGGGCCTACATCAACAAATTAGAACAAATGATTTGCAATTAGAATATAAATAACTAACGCAGAAATGCTTGAATCATTCTAGAGTACCAAACCCATAGTTAAAGGGCTCCCAAAGATATTTTTATCTCCTGAAAGCTTTTGTGTTTCAAGAGTTTGTATTCTTCCATTCTCTATATGGAAGTCTAATGGGTACTTCCAGAATCTCGCGCCAAAGTTAATTGCCCCTTATTTTTAGAATCAACTTACCTGTGACACTTTATCACATAATAACTTTCTGTTATAAGTAAGTATGCTTTATTTTGATCCCCCACATTGCTGATTTCTAGAATGCACGTTTTCATACACAGATCTCTTCCTGTAGCATCTAGAAACTATGTTTATGATGAAACACTTATAATTCTCAGTCTTGTTTACCTGAAAGATTATTATCCACACTGCAGGTTTCCGGATTTCAAGTTTATTGATTCAGCTTCTTCACTTGCATTGTTCAGGCTTCTTACCTCTTTTTGTTTACTTCTATAAGCAGCCTGGAGGGAAGATATTTGAAACCCAAAGACCTAACTATTTCTTTTGCTCTGAGAAGACATGTCTTTCTAGGCATCTGATTCTTGGCATTTTTTGGAGGACTATGTTGTCTATTTCCAGATAAACATGATTTTACTGCAAGTGAAATCCCAAGGGCAAAAGAGAGGTGAGCAGGTAAAGATGGTTTTCTTTAGCTTCCTAAGCCAAATTTCCTAAATACATCTTCATTACTCTGTTTTCAGACTTTTACTTGGATCTCAGCAAATACAAACACCCACTCCAAAGCTCAGCATCTTTTTAAATTCTATTCCATAGAAGCCCATACATACCTCTTTTTCCTCCTTCAATTCAGAAATCTGAGAATTATACATTATACAGTATATTTTGTTGATAGTATTGCTGTGTCTGGATACGTATATTCGTGTTGCATTATACACATCTTATGCTACCTCTTTTTCCTCCTTCAATTCAGAAATCTGAGAAATATACATTATACAGTATATTTTGTTGATAGTATTGCTGTGTCTGGATACGTATATTCGTGTTGCATTATACACATCTTATGCTCCTATCTATATTCTCTTGGCACTACCTGTTTCCCAGACCCTCAGCAACTTCCTCCATTGCAGCTGCTGCTAGATCTTGGAGTCTGAAGCGTGATTTTATATCTGAGGCTAAACAAACAACATGTCTGGAGTCCTGGTTCCTCCCACTATTTCCAGACTTAGAAATGAGAAGCACATATCACATGGAGTAGGATCTGGCTTCCCCAAAGCTGCCAAAGGGACCAGGTGATAGAACTTCTTAAGTATTGATGAGTCAACTCCCAAGCAAACTGTGACCGACTAGAAGCAGAAGATGAAGGAGAGCTGTCAGATAAATCTCATCTCACTTCTTCCCCCAGATGGGCTTTTAGATGCAGGATTTTGCCATGCTATCTGTCCAAACAATGCTACACATGGTCAAGCAGGTGCACAGCTGATGGAATGGCTGTCTCTTTGTGGCTTTTTGTGAAGCAGTGGTCAGCATGCTAACACATCATCTTGAATTTGCTTCTCACTGTTCTCTGCCACACTTCTTCTTTTCTCACTCTAGTTACCCTGGGGTTCTCTTTTCAATAAAGCATCAGCACTTAAACCTTGTGTCAAGCTTTATTTTCAAGGGAATTCAAGGAAGGACATCTGTGTCATCTGTGTATGTGTATATAATTATATTAATACAAATATAGTTTATATATATAGTTATATATAATTATATAGAGATATATGATTTATCATATGTATAATCATTTATTTCCCTTTACTACTCTGTATAAAATGCTATTCACATAAAAGTACTGTACAGTGACATTACAACGCAAGATAGTAATACAAAGAATTTATGAATCCCAGAGGTTCGTTTATGGTTTTGTTCTGCTTTTTGCTAGTGGAAAAAAGCTTTACACAAAGTAATAAATACGAACTTGGTAAGATGCCAGCCATAAACTTTGGGAAATGATCAGTAACAACACTGATCCTTTAGGAAAGTAGGGTTTGAGACTCTCAAAATTACATATAAATGAGAAGAGCACCTTGAAGACTTTCAGCTTAAACTCTTTTTTCTCTGAAATGTGGCGAGGCCTGAAAGCCACGCTCTGCCTTGGGCGCTCAGCTAATAGCAGAAGCACATTTTAAAATAAATGTCCGCTTGGTAGCTCTCTACACGAGTGCTACTTTATGTCACATTGGGTCGACAATAAGGTAAATGCCATTTGTATTATATTTTCACAGCTTAGCAAAACAATACAGCCTTTTTAAATGATTTTGCTTTCATCCTTCTTATCGCTCAATTCTAAATAAAAGCATGCATATTCTAAATAAAGTCAATGCCCCCAGAGGCATCAACGCCCTTACTTGTAGGTACAAACCAGGGTTTGATGAGAGCAGGCTTCCACCAATGGCTGTAGGAAGAAATGTTCACTTAGGAGAAGATGCTGTGGTCATGAGATCAGCCCACGTGGAGGTGAGGCTGAGAGGATGTGCACACAGATAGCACAGACATCAGGTACCATTTTAGTAATTAACGAGCAGGGCCAATTTTCTCTTTGACATTCTTCTATTTAATATAGCATATAATTGAAATTGAAGTATACCTCCAATGCCTGCTGGACCCACCTTCCCCGCAGAAATCTTATTGAAGTGAACCTTCAATCCAATGCCATACTTTTGTGAGCCCAAAGCCTTGCCTTCTGCAGATTCCTGACAGTTGACAGCCTTAAGTATTTCTATTTCTTGGTCACCTCCCTAGAATTGCAGAGTCCAACCTCTATACCAGTTTCCACTGAAGTTCTATGTGAGTTGAGTGGATTTAAGACTTAAGGGATCAGGAGAGGGGCACAGGTCACACTGCCTCACCATCCGCCATCTTGCCCACTAGACTCCACACACTCCCTCCCATTCCATGCCTTGAAACCAGCTCACAAATGTGGCCCATTTTCTCTCTCACTCAGAAGAGGTCCATCCATACTTCATTCTTAAAGGCTTGGCTTTGCCTAACAAAATTGGTTTTGTACCTGTCAAGAGTTTTCATATAAGCTACTACCTTTTTTCTCCATATCATTAAATAAGAATATAAAATTTTCTCTGTGTGACTCAATAAAATTATTTTTGAAAAAAAATGTGGTCGTAAACATTTTATTTTTCCTGAACTATCCCTTGCACAGAATATAAGGCCCATGGTAGACTAGCTCAATTCCCCCTTTTAAACGCTTACATTGTTCAAAGTATTTTTCCCCTTTAAAGTCATTATATTTATATTTTCCCTTTATTTTTTATGATTTTTGATTAATGTATACCTCTTCCCACCAGGATGTAAACTCCAAGAGCATAGCAACCAAGTCTATCTTGCTTGGTACTGAATCATTGGTATCCAGTAATTAGCCTGGCACAAAAGATGATCAATGCGTTTGTTCAATGAATGAATGAAATTATATCTGCAAACTTATTAATTTCATCTTGCATATGCAGAAGAAAAAATTATAGAGAAAAGCAAAAACCAAAGGTCCAGAAAAGTGAATTGTCTTGCCCAACTCACGCAGCTAATTGATAGCAGAGCGCTTTAATGAGTTTGCCATGCCTGTCCCTCAGCCTTCTTGTGATTTTAGACGGTAAATTCATTGTCATATTACATTTATAAGCACTCTTTTAAAGCTAGTGTTTTCTCTCAAACACATGTGCTTGACTAAAGAAATACCAAAGAAGTCTGGTCATAGGATTCCCTGATTCTTTTTTTTCCCCCACAGTTTTATGGTTTTAACACAAATACGACGTGCACATCAGCTGTCTTTCTATTCCTTTCCTTCACTGCACAACCTAGCATTGGGACTGGTGACTCTGATGGCCAGCTGGGCTGCTCTTTCCACAATGGCTTTGCGGATCTTGGAGGAGACACTGTGAGCAATCTCTGCACGGTGAGATTTGTTGCACGTCAACAGCACTTCAAGCTCCTTGACGCTGTGAATGAGGAACTTCCGGAAGCCACTGGGCACCATGTGCTTTGTTTTCTGGTTGCTCCCGTAACCAGTGTTGGGCGTCATGATCTGGTCCTTGAATCTTCTGTGCACCCTATTGCCAATGCTTCTGGGTTTCTGCCAGTCACACTTAATTTTGATTTATCCATCTGACTGGTGCTGGAGGAACTTCTTGGTCCTCTTTTTAATGATCTTGGGCTTCCAGGGAGGTCTGAAGGCGGCCATGATGCCAAGTAGGAGATGGCTGCCATCTCAGCAGGCAGTGCCAAGGAAGGAGGATTCCTTGACTCCTATTTTCCTGTTGAGAGATACCAAATCCGTTTATATCTTACCCTGAAAAATGATTTTTCTTGCCTATCCCTCCCACCCCCACCCTTGGAAATCAGTACTTGAAAATGCTTCTGTTATTTCCACTGGAGCTTTGAGTGATTTAGAATCATTCCTCGGATACACCAGACTGCACCAAGAGCTGCTTCCACTTCTCAAGAACACATGGAACAAAATGGTGCAGGCGGAGAAGCACTCATAGGGTCCTGTGAAAACAACTACTTAAAGCTATCAGTCCCCCCTGAGACTTCAAAGGGCCCCAGAAATTCAGGTAAAAGTACAAGGAGAGTAAAATACATCTTACCTTATTTCAACACATCTTAAAAGAAGTGGATTGAAATATAAATTTCTCCTTGGAACCCAAGGATAGATACATTTATTTTCTGATTGTTTTCTCGTCTAAATGTACCAGTGGAGCTGCCAGGGTGGATAGGTTAGGAGCTCAAGAGAGAAAGCCTGCGGCTCCAGGATCCGTGTGGAGTCTGCTTCTGCACGCAAGGTCTGAGAAGAGGAGAGGGAAATCAGAAGTTGTCGTCTGAGAGGCTGTAATTCAAGTCTATGTCACTACCCAAGTATTACACGATTTGTTTTAAGATAGAGACTGCAAATATGAAAGCGCTCTCACATTTGTTCACCCTTGACATCTCTCCCAAAGACTTTTATATACCTTATTGCCAACATTCACAACATGCAATAAAACTTCACTATTTCGCACAAAGTAAACAAAGAACACGCTCCTATAAAGGATACAGACATCAAACTCCATTAAATGTGTTAGTCATTCTCTGAAAACTTGCTTCCACATTTTAAATGGCAAATCTTCTTTTTGAGGATAAACCTCAACAAAGCCCTTGCGCCATAAATTTCAAGTTAATGTGGCTAACGTCAATGGCATTTGCTATGAATAGACTTGCAAATAATCTCTAGCAAGTGATCCCCAACTGGGAGCCTATCCTTTCTATACAAAACTATTTAGAACTCACTGGATTGCCTGCACTCCTGTAAGAACACCATGAATTACTTCTTATTGGAAAAGATCATTTTTTTTAAAGGTTTGTAATGATGAGAGAACTATTGGAGCAACTTGTGTCTACTACTGCAGAGGATAGGATAGTTTCTTTCTTTCCCTCACTTTCTTTTCTTCTATACTTATGCTCTGGTTTCCAAAACCAATGATACTTTAAAAAAAACCAAAAAAACCAAAACACTATAATGGCCCTGCTTTGTAACTTGTTCCATATGTTTGACATGCTTCATAAAATAATTCCACATTAGTTTCCCTAGCCTAGTGTTTGGATCGTGACATCTGGTTTTTTCCTATGTTTTCATGATTTATTTTGGTGTCCATGTGAACTTGCTCCGTAACAGTAAAAGGAATTTGCTTAGATTCCCTTTTCCTAGAATGTCTTCTTGCGCCTTGCAGACCCATCAGGCTTCCTACGCAAGGAGATACGTCACACAGCCACTATCAAGCTAACTCTGCCACTTCCTAGTGTACGCGAACTCACGGAAGTCACTCATCTCTCTAGACCTCAATTTCCACATCTGTAAAATGGGGATGATAATAGTAATGCCTATTTATAGGGTTTTGGGGAAGGCTTAAGTAAGTTATTATGTGTATATATTTATAAAGCACTTCAGTTAGTGCCTGGCACATAGCAAGGGTTCGTTTCTTTAGTTATTAAAGCCAAGGCACAAAGAAAGACCTCCGAGAGAGATTCCTCTTACTCTACGACCCCTTGCTGACTTTCATTTATTCATTCACTCAGCAAATGGTTATCAGGAACCAAAAGCTAAAATCATCACCAGAGTGGAGCCATATTGTTCACTGAGGCTGAAGAAGTCAGTAATACGAATCCTATCTTTATTTAAAATTTTGATGTGTTGTTCATCACAGATTTGTACACCAATTTTGACTTTTAAAAATATTACATTACAATATTATCTTGATTACTGATAAAACAGTATTTCTCTTGATTACGTGACATACCCTTCCCCAATTAAATTTTATGCCCAAAGCACGTGCCTCACTTACCTCACCTGATCCTGGCTCAGGACAGTTGTGACCAAAACACTCAGTCCCAGTCCTCGTGGGGCTCACACTCAAGTGGGAGGAAGGATAGACCTTAACAAAGTTATCACAAAAATATGTCAATTCTTTCCATTAAAAATGCAAGAGTTTTATATTATCCCTTAGGCCTGTGGCTGAATGTAAATACATTTTTGAAATTAAGAGCTCAAATTTTCAGTTATTCATTTTTCAACAGACAGGTGTGAACTGCCTACCTTGGGCCGGGCACAGCTCTGGGAACTAGGGCAGAGCAAAAGAGACATACATTTCTACACTTACTGAGTTTACATTCGTGTGTGGAAAAGATACAATGAACAACACAAATAAATAAAATAGACTATATGTTTTATAGTGCTAAGTTATAAAGAGAGAAAAAATATGTGAAAGGGAGAATGGAAAGAAAATTGAAATGTTAGCTAAGGACCACCGGAATTGTGACCTTTGAGTAATGAGGTGGGGACAGTGAGGGAGAAGGGGAGGGAGGCAGATATGTGGAGGAAGACAGTCCAGACAAAGAGAGTGGCTAGTGCGGGGGAGGACTCCGAAATGGAAATGTGCCCGAAGTGTTTAGGAGCATAGTAAAGAGGATGGTGCGGCAAGGAGCGAGTGAGCAGGAATTTAGATCAAGAAGGTTATGGAGGGCTGATCATGGAGGACCTTCTACAGCATTACAATTCCTTTGTTTTGCACTCTGAGAGGGGAAATCCCTAAAGCATTTGAGTACAGGAGTGACGAGGTCCGACTTAGGTTTAGCAGGATCAGTCCAGGGCGGTGCTGAGGATGGACTGGTGGGAACAAGCGAGGAAATGGGACCAATTAGGAGCCCACTATGCCATCCAGACGATATGTGATGGAGGCTTGGAGCAGGATGGCAGCAGCCGAGGGGACGTTAAGCAGTCAAACTCTGGATGTATTTTGAAAGTAGAGCCGACAGGTTTTGCTGTTGACCTGGATGTGGCACAAGAGAGAAAGAGGGGCCAGGAATAGCTTGAGGTTTTTGGTCTACGCAACTGGAAGAAGGGGGTTACCACCAGCTGAAAAATAAAGACGATAAAGAAGTAAACCTGGGAGGGAACATCCAGGAGCTCAGTGTTGGATGCCCATAATCAACAAAATGGATATAGTGTGTAGACATTGGCATTTAGGTTTGAACTCGAGAATTCTGGGTATTAGTCTTAGTACTCAGGTATGGGAAAAGGCTCTAGCAAAGGACACTGAGCTGGAGAAAACCAAGAGAGTACGGTGGCTTGACGTCAAGGGAAGAAAGTATTCTGAGGAAGCAGGTATGACAAACTTTCAGAAGCTGCTGACAGGTCAATGAGGTGAGGACTAAACATTGGTCACTGGGTTAGCAAAGCAAAGTGACCTTGATGGGAGCAATTTTAGGAGAGCAGTGTCAGTAAAAGCCGAATTTAGTGAGTTCGAAAGGAAAACAAAGAAGAATTTTTAGAGAATTATTTTGAGTTTTGCTATAAAAGGAAGGTAAGAGGTGGGGCAATGACTAGAAGGGAGAAGAAGTTCAAGGGTGGGTTGTTAAATTTTTGTTTTGTGTTTTAAAATGGGGGAAATATTATCTTGTTTGTACATGAAGCAGAAGACAAAGGTTAATGGCATATAAGAAGGTATAATGGCGGTAGGTCTGGTCTGATGACGTGTGTGTGTGTGTGTGTGTGTGTGTGTGTGTGTGTGTGTGTTGTGGGTCGTGAGAAGAGGGAGAAAAAATGGCCCAGGAGAGGCAAAGAGGAATAAGGAGGACAACAGTCCATGCTTCCTCCAAGCCAGTGGAGAACAGCATGCACTCGAGAGGGCTGCAAGGGAGCAGTGTCCTCTGGAGAGTCCGATTGGGTCAGAGCCATCGTTCGCAAACCTTAGCATACATCAGGATCATCCGGAGGATTTGTTGAACCACACATTTCAGAGCCCCACCCCAGGACGTGCTGATTTGGCAGATGGGTTGGGGTCTGAGACTTGGCATTTCTTTTTTTTTTTTCAAGATTTTATTTATTTATTTGACAGAGAGAGACACAGCGAGAGAGGGAACACAAGCAGGGGGAGTGGGAGAGGGAGAAGCACGCTTCCCGCTGAGCAGGGAGCCTGATGCGGGGCTTGACCCCAGAACGCTGGGATCATGGCCTGAGCGGAAGGCAGACGCTTAATGACTGAGCCACCCAGGCGCCTCTGAGACTTGGCATTTCTAACAGGTTCCAGGTGATGCTGACTCTGCTGTTCCTGGGAGACCTGATCCACTGAGTTAACCCAAGAAACTGAAAGTAATGTTCACAGAAGAAGCTCTTGGAGCTCAGCGGCTTTTAAAACTTGAAAGCAGCAGAAAGCAGCTGTAGCCTGGTCCATGTGAAATTAACTCCAAATTTCACTGATTTTTATAACAATAATAAATTGATTAGTAAACGCAGTTCTATTTTTCCATGGTCCTTTACAGTATTTATAAGAATGTCCATTTCAAATGGTATAGATACAATTACATTATTGCAGGTTGAAAGGAGAAATTTATGCCTTCTTAACCATCTTCCTAGTATTTTTTAGCCCCTCACTTGCCTCATCTCTTCCTTTGAATCTATTCAATCCATCTTGAAAACATTTGACTTGGAGCCTACTTATTTATTCACATGTTTATTCAACAGATATTTACTGAGCACATACTAAGTATCAGGCACCATTGTAGCACTTTGGAATATGACAATGAACAAAAGACCCCGGCCCTTGGAAAGCCACATTCCAGTTCAAAGAGAAGGAGGCAATGAACAAATAAATACAAATAATAATTCAGGTTGTGATAACTTTTCCGAAGATCAAAAATAAAACAGGAAAGGGGGATTGGGGTGCAATGAAAAATAGGATAGGGAGGGAAGGACGTTCTCACCAAGAAGGTGATATTTAGGCAAGAACGTGAAGGAGGTAAAGAAGTGAGATACCAGGGGAGGAGTACTCCAGACTGGAAATGAAAAGGCTCCAAGACTGGCGCATACCTGGAAAGTTTAAAGAAAAGCAAGGACTGGCGGTCCACACTGGAGCGGCATGAACAGGGGAGAGAGGGAGGAGCAGAGGAGCCCAGAGGGGCAATGTGGAAGGCAGGGACAAGGGCCCACATAAAGGCTTGTAGGCCAGTGAGATAGCCTTGTCTTTTCTCCATGTGAAGTGGGAAGCCAGTGGAGGGTTTAAAGCAGTGACGGGGCATGACCTGACTTGCATTCAAAACGGATCCCTCTGGCAGTTGTCTTGTGAATAGTGTCCAGGGAGCAAGGTAATCGTGAGGAGGAGGAATTCGAGAACTCAGGCAGGGGATGACAGGGGCCTGGAGGGTGACAACAGCGCAGGTGTTCAGAAACACTAGGATCCTGATTTTTTGAAGGCAGAGCCAACAAGCTTTGCTGAGGGAACCGACATGGAGTGTGGAAGGAAGAGTCGAGGATGACTGGACATTTTAAAGCCTTGCTGAAAGTATAAGCAGAGGATGCTGGACTAAAAAATACGAATATTGAATTCATCTCTACTGAGACGGTATTAAAAGCCATGAGATTAGATGAAGTCACCGAGGGAGTGAGTGAGTGATGAGTGTGGATAGAGAAAGGAAGTGATCTGATGATGGAGCCCTGGGTGCTCCAACATCCTAGAGTATGGAATAAGAAGGAGGAACCAGCAAAAAACAAAACAAAACTACACAAAAGCAAAAAACAAACAAACAAAAAACCCTGGGGAGTGGCTGTGAGATAGGAGAACTAGGGGAGCAGGGTGCTTTTGAAGCAAAGTAAAAAGTCTTCAAGAAGGATGGAGTAATAGATGCCTGTGATAATTTGGACAATTTGCTTGGTAGGCGCATTGTGTATGTGTTTTTTCTGGGATGCACAGTAAAATATACCACACCGCAATGACTAAGGTCCAAACAAATGCAATCACATAAAACACAAAACCATGTGACTCCATGAGAAATAAAAAATAATCAACTAGTATATACTTTCACGAAACAAACAAGAGTTAAGACAGTACGTTTTCTATGGTACAAAATTGACTAACAGAACTGAGGAGACTGCTAAACATTAAGAGGCACTCGCTTCCTCACTCTTCCCCTTCCCCACAACAGAGAAGAAACATACCCTGCCCGATTTCGGTGGGGATCCTCGAGCCGATCTCCAATCTCATTATCATGGGATTATGCTTTATTTTCACTGGACCTCTGAGTTAGTTCCACTAATTTGTGTTCCTACTTTTTTAGTTTTTTTACTTTTTTATCTGTTTGCTTCTTCTGGAGAACTTTCTAGAGAGTTTTTTTCTGGGTACTCATTTGTTTGAAAAGAACATCTGATTACTAATTTGGCATACCTGGTGAATCATTTTGGTAGGCAATCATGTCCTAAAGTTCAAATCGTTCTTCAGAACCTGGAGGCCTGTTGTTACCTCTGAGAATGATGACATGATTTTTTTGTTTTAATTTGCGTTACATTTTCCCCTCTGAGAGCTTTCTGTCACTTCTGTTATCTTTGTTGATGTGTCTAAGGGTCTTTCCCATTCTGCACACTCTTCAGTGGTCCCCTTTCAATGTAAACATTCATGTAATTCTCTTTTTTATTATTGAGGTTTACTTGATACACAATCTTATATTACTTTCAGGTATGCAACATATAAAAACTCATGTAATTCTTGAGTCCTGACAAAATTGTCTTCTGTTATTTCTTTGATAATTTTGTCCCTTTACTTTTCTCTGTTCCATTTTTTTTCTGGAATTTCTCTGAATTGGATATTAAAGCTCAATACTGATCCTCTGTAACTCATTTTTCTTTTTATTGTATTTTCTGTTTCTATACTTTTTACTTTCAGGGTGATTTTTGAGAGATCTATCTAACAACACTGATTTTAAATTTTGTGTAAGTCACAAACTTAAATTCAAGTTGCCTTTCTTGCCTTTGGCTTTCCCCTTATTGTAACATTCTGTGTTTATTTTGTGGAGGCATTATTCTTGGATCTCTTTCATGATACAGATTAGGTTTTTTTGTTTGGTTTATCTCTTGTGCATGAATTTTTTGTTTGTTTTATCCCTTGTGCATGAATTATCTATATACTCCTAGGCTAGGTTTCATAGATGTTTATCTTGATGTTTCTTTTTCATTTTGCAAGTTTTTTCAAAAGTGGTGGAGTGGTAATCTTTGGCTGTTGATTCACATTTAAGAATGGGACACCAAGGTGGCTGACTTGAAGGTCAGTGACTGTGGGCAGGAGAATGGCAGAGCTGGTTCTTAGCGAGAACCATATGTTAGAGTGAGGAAAACTGCTCCAGAGCACTAATACACACAGCAGCTGCTCCAATTATCCCTAAAATAGTTTTGCTTCTTTTCTAAGGGGAAAAAAAGACCTGAAATCATAAAACTCCTAGAACAAAATATAGAAGCTCTTTGCCATCAGTCCTGGCAATAATGTTTTTTTGGATTTGACACCAAAAACAAAGGCAACAAAAACAAAAATAAACAAGTGGGGCTACATTAAATTAAAAAGCTTCTGCAGAGCAAAGGAGACCATCGACAAAATGAAAAGGCAACCCACTGAATGGAGAAAATATTTGCAAATCATATTCCTGACAAGAAGTTAATTTGAAAAATATATTAAGAACTCAGACAACCCAATAGCAAAAAACCAAGCAATCCAATTAAAAAATGGGCAGAGGACCTGAATAGACATCCTTCTGAAGAAGACGTACAAATGACCAGCTGGTCCAAGGAAAAGTGCTCAACATCACTGGTCTTCAGGGAAATGCAAATCAAAACCAGAATGAGATATCACCTCACACCTACCAGAATGTCTATCATTAAAAAGACATGAGATAATGATGTTGATGAGAATATGGAGAAAAGGGAAAATTTGCACTCCGTTGATGGGAATGTAAATTGGTACAGCCACCATGGAAAACAGTATGAAGTTTCCTCAACAAACGAACACTAGAACTACCATATAATCTATATAATCTGAGTATCTATCTGAAGGAAATGAAAACAGGATATCGAGATATCTGCACTCTCATGTTCACTGCAGCATTATTCACAATAGCCAAGATAAGGAAACAACTTCAGGGTCCGTCAATGGATGAATGCATAGAGAACATGTTTATATATGTGTGTGTGTGTGTGTGTGTGTGTGCACGCATTTGGAGGTGTATGGATGTGTATATAAATATATGTACATGGATGTATCACACATACATACATACATACACTCATGAGGAAATATTATCCAGCCATGAGAAAGAAGCTAAGTGAAATAAGCCAAAGAAAAACAAATATGACATGGTATCACTTATACATGGAATCTAAAACGTCAGATTCATATAAACAGTAGTAAAGTGTTTGCCGGAACCTGGGTAGGGGCACAGGGAACAGGGAGAGGTTGGTAAAAGGGTACAAACTTTCAGCTATAAGATGAAGAAAGTCTGAAGCTTGCTAAGGGAGTAGAAGTTATATGCTCTCCCCAAATAACAGCAACAACAACAACGAAGGCGCAAATGTGAGATGATGGATGTATTAATTAACTAAATGTTGGGAATCCCTTTACAATGTATATATACACACATCACAGGCTTCCCCCGCTAGCCCAAAGGTTGCTTTATAGCACTTCACTTTTATGAAGGACCTGAATTAGTACCTGTTTTCCCTCACCAAAAGAGGATTTTCACTTTTACGAAACAGTAACTGCTTCTTCACTTTACGCCATTTCGGCTTATGAAAGTTTTCGTGGGAATGCTCTACTTTCAGATAGCAGGGGAAACCTGTATCAGAATCCTTTCACTGTGTGTGTGTACATCAAATCACCATAAATATCTTATGATTCTATTTGTCAGTGATACTACAATAAAGCCAAAAGAGAGAGAGAGAGAGAGAGAATAAACCAAGAAAAGATGAGAAACCCAGTCAGAAACTGGGTTTCTGACCTGAGTGAAGACATCTGCATGTTGCAATGGCCCCCAGGGGGACAGGTTGACTGCCCGACACAGATTATCAAATACACCCTTCATTTTCAGTCCCCTGCCTCGTTCCACCCTCCATTTACCTACTAACCCAGACTCAGTAGCCTCACCAGTGTTCTGCTAGTCCAGCCTGTGACTATTTTATTATTTATTTGTTTGTTTAATTATTTATTCATTCAGAGAGCGAGAACGCACAGTGGGGAGGAGCAGAGAGAGTCTTAAGCAGACTCTGCGCTGAGCACAGAGCCCGATGTGGGGCTCGATCTCACAATCCTGAGATCACGATCTGAGGCGAAACCAAAGCCAGATGCTTAACTGACTGCGCCACCCAGGCGCCACTAGCCTGTGCGTATTTTAAGCTGTGACTTCCAAATTAAAACTTTCTATTCACTTTCAATCTTCTAGAAATATGTTGAAACTTCACATTCATTGATGCCCTTTCCTGCTTCTTTTGCTGTTATGGAATTTTTTAAATAAGGAATTATGAAATCAAACGACAACCAGGGCCAGGAAGATCAAACATTTGAAATGGTGACCGTTCTCGACCCCCCAGCCCATGGTGAGAAGAAAATATAAGTGTTGTCACATCTTTGGTTTTTCAGATTTGACAGAAATATTCACTTTTACAAGAAATAATTAGTTTTTAAATGTCAGGAAACAGTATTTTTCTAAATATTCTAAAGGCCAGTTAAAATACGTCCACTGGCAAGATCCAGCTCTTGGTTTGCCAGTTTTCAATCTCTGATTTATACCTTTAAAAAAAATTATTTTTCTGCTCTCATTACAATAAGCTCACGGAAAAGAAGGAAAATAAGTACAGGTGTTCAGTCTGCCTCCAAATTGTAGGAGTTAAATTCTATATTACCTCTAAAATCTTAGAACAATGTCCAGTGCATCATAAGCAATAAATGTTAACTCTTGTATTATTTTTTTAAAGATTATTTTTTATTTATTTGAGAGAGAGGGAGAGCTTGAGCAGGGGGAGGGGCAGAAGGAGAAGCAGGCTCCCCGCTGAGCAGAGAGCCCAATGCGGGGCTCGATCCCAGGACCTCAGGATCATGACCTGAGCTGAAGGCAGACCCTTAACCCACTGAGCCACCCAGGCGCCCCGAACTCTTGTATTATTGTTGCGAGTTATTTGGAGCTTTGGTTATATCATCATGCTGCAAAAGGCAACAATAACTTAGGCATTCAGAACCCAAAATAACAGGGCCAGGTGGCAGTTTTCAGAGGTCAGAGCAAGACTATGCCATCGTGCTAAGGGATGGCGAACAATTGACTCTCACCTCGAAAGGGGGGGGGGAAGACGTGAAATACCTATTAAGTAGGTGGTTGCCAAGAATACACTTTAACAAATTCTAATTATACCCTAAATCCTGGCACTCATTTCTCCTTAAGAGAACCAAGGAAAATTCCAACTCAATTTCCATGGCTCCCAGAAATTTGTTCTCTCAAAGACACCCTAATGTGCTTACACATCATTCAAATTTCTTTCCCTTAAACATTTGTGGGGATTGTAAAGGACACACACAAATATATATTCTTTAAAGATTTTATTCATTTATTTATTTGACAGAGAGAGAGTGTGAGCACAAGCAGGGGGAGGGGTAGAGCAAAAGGGAGAATCTCTACTGAGCAGGGAGCCTGACGCCAGCTCCATCTCAGGACCCCGGGATCATGACCGGAGCTGAAGGTAGACACTTAACTGACTGAGCCACCCAGGTGCCCCCAAAATATATTAAACACACACATGCACGCACACTTAGCCGTGCACACGCACTCACACACAGACATGAGCCTGACACACGTGCATATGCACGCACCCATGCCCAGGCACACTCTTTCTCATTATGCTACTCCATCAAAGATTCAACAGCATTTTCCCATGTCCTGCAAAGTCTTTGACATGAATCTATCTGGGTGCTTTGCTGGTAATTATTTGTCAATTATCTGTAGTGTCACCCAGAGTTTCTGCATCAAATACAGAAATAGCTGTCCAGCTTGTGGACAGCGCCTGTCTTTCCCCAGTGGTCCTCAGGCTCCTTTGTGCTGGCATCAGTGATCACAAGAAGAGCCACCTTTATCTCCAGTGTGTCTTGCAGCCAAATATCACCAAAGCCCTCCCACTGCTGACAGTACCGTGCCACTGATGGTTTGCTGTTGTCACAATGCCTTTTTAAAAATCATCTCTAGCCCTAATTAGCCAGAGTGAGCATTCTGTCTTCTCTCCTCTGTAAATTTACAGAAGAGAATTGAAAGCAGGGCCCCCTGGGCTATACATTTTAGTTATTTATAGTGAGGCCAAGGTCCCACAGCCAGAAGAGGGAAGAAGCATAATTTTTTCCCAAGCACATAGCAGCAAGAGCCCTGGATGACTGGACCATTCCTGTTCAGTGCTCAAAAGTATACTGTGGGAACAAATGGGGTCTTTCTTAGATTTCAACGACAGTACCAGTTAGAGAAAACCAGGCCCATATTATCTCTTTGCAGCACCGACCTCTTGTGCCATGTGACTTCTCCAAATCTCATTTTCCCATCTGGGAAGTAGGAAACCAAGCTCATGGCCTTGTTTTAAAAGACCTATAAGCTGGGGTGCCTGGGTGGCTCACTCAGTTAAGTCTCTGACTCTTGGTTTGGGCTCAGGTCGTGATCTCGGGATCCTGCGATCAAGCCCCACATCGGGCTCCACATTCTGTGTGGAGTCGGCTTGAGTTTCTCTCTCCCTCTGTTCCTTCCTTCTGTGCTCTTTCTATTTCTCTGAAATAAATAAATACATCTTTAAAAAAACCCCTATAATTTAAGAATAAGTATCCCTACTCTATAGTTGAGGAAACTAATATCTCAGCATGTAAAAGGAGTTTTGCACTTTGAAAAGTGCTTTATGAATGTAAGTTATTAATATTGCTATTTATCTAGAACTACTAAGAAGATCTCCTCCCCCCTCTACTTTCCTCTTTGACTCCATAAATTTGGAACTTACAGCCTGATGATATCACAAAAGAACATTTAACATTGCAACTGGGGAGAAAGATGTTATAACCCTGGTCTGGGAAAAAATAACTTTCAGGGGAAGAAATAGCCAATGCTCTCATTTTAATGGAAGGATGATTAGAGAACCAAACATTGCATCACTGAACCTGTGAACCTTCTGTTGATTTCCCCTTAGTAAAGCAGTTGAAGGGTGTTTTAATGAAAGGAGAGGATGTCACTCCAGGGAGGGATTCAGCTACCAGAGTTCTTGCAGGCAGAAGTAACAGTGCTGAAAACAAAAAAAAAAAAGAGAGAGAGAGAGAGAGAATTCTCAGAGAATTGCAGACACTGTGACCAGAGTCTCCAACTTGAGAGAGCATCAGAACCCCTCATGGGGCTTGATAAAAACATCCATTGCTGGGCCCCACCAGAATCAGAGCTTCTGATTCAAGTCTGGATTGGGGCCAAGAATGTTCATTTCTAACTAGTTCCCAGGAGATGCTGGCGGCTGGTCTTCCCTCTGTACTTGTCTCTGTCCTCGTCTTCTCATAAAAGGACACTGGTCATATTGGACTAGGGATCACTTGAATGACCTCTTGCTAACTGAATCACCTCTTTAAGAGCCCATCTCTAACTACAGTCACATTCTGATGTACTGGGGGTTAGGACTTCAGTACAGGAATTTGGGGGCTGGAGAGGGACATCATTCAGAGTGATGGGCCAACTCTCCAACACAGTGACACAGAAATCTCAGCAAGCCAGGAGCCAGAAGGCAGAGACCACACGCAAGCAGACACCTTACCGCTTCACTACCTGGAGTGTGTCCAAGGATGAGAGGCAGCAGGGGAAATATTCCGGAGGACTTTGTGAGACCGTGGGAGGATGGCACAGCCTTCAGACCCGAAAAGTACTGTGGTTCTTTTGTCTCTAAAATATATTTGCTGCAGTACATATTAGTTTAACCTAATTTTAATAGAGTAAAACCCAGATGGTTTTTAAATGGGGAGCAAGGGTCAGCTGGTGGGTTTCTGTGTGGGAGTTTATTCAAGTAGAATGAGGCAGCAATCCTTCTAGAAATTAAACACGTCAGCTTCTGCACTGAGCTAGAGCATTCATGCTCCCCAGCCGGGTGTCTCAACCACAACACCACTGATCATTTGAGCAGAATAATTCCTGGTGTGGGGGGGGGGGGACTGCCTTATACATTGTAGGATGTTGAGCAGCACCCCTGGTCTTTTCCACTGGAGACCAGTAGCACCTGCCCCCAGTTGGGACAACCCCACATGTTTCTAGACATTGCCAAATGCCCCCAGGAGCGGAGGATTGCAAAATTGTTCCGGGGAAGAACCACTACTCCATAGATTCTGTCTTAATGCATTCGGGCTTCTGTAACAAAAGTACCCTAGATTGGGTGGCTTAACCAACTAATATTTATTTCTCACCATTTTGGAGGCTGGCAAGTCCAAGATGAAGACACCGACAGATTTGGTGCCCGGTGAGGGCCTCCCCCCTGGTGCACACACTGTTTGGCTGGGTGGAAAGGGAGAGAGAGTTCTCCAGGGTCTCCTTTGTAAGGGCACTAATCCCACTCATGGCGGCCTCACCCTCCTGACCTAAGGCCCTACCTTTCATAAGCCCCAAGCACATGATCTGTGTCATTAGGGCAACTCGACGAAGTCAGGACCCACACTTCTCATTGATCAAGAGGCATGGACTCCCAGATATTTGCTTACTTTCACATACCTAAGAAGTGTCCCTGGGATTCTCAAATCTGTATCTTTTGCTAGGCTGTCTCCGTGCTCTAGAAGAATCAGGACTATCAAGTTCTGTAACTAACGTGACTCTAATTTCCAGAATTAGGGTAATGAAAAGATCTCCGGTTCTAGGCCCAGGGAAGAGATTGCAGAGGAGGGAAGGGGAGGCTAATTTTCATAGCCAGTCGTGCATGCGAGCAACAGCATGGGGCTTCCCTGAGGCTCGTTCTTCTTGCCGCAGCCTGACAGACATCTGTCAGGTAGAAGCTTAAAACTGGCAGGGTATGAAAAACACACCCAGCCCTCTGTGATTTATCAGGCAAAGCACAGCTTGTCAGCCTGTTAGTTACTGTCACAATGGTGCCAGACTGATTTTGGTTCTTTCATCATACACATGAAATACTTTGTGTTAGCAGGGAAACCCTTTTGGGAACCAAAGGCCTGTGCCTTCGTGGTTCCTTTCTTTTCTCTTTTTCTTTTTTTCTCTTTTTTTAACTTTTCTTGGATGTCAGAGGTAATGCATGGCTTCAGAGGAAGTGAAAGGATAAGCGATCAATCTAGAGAAAACTCAAAGACATGGGCTGAAAGCTGGTTCAGCCAAGCAAAAGGGGCACTCGTTTATTTACGCGACAACATTCATGGACACCTAGCGTGTGCCCAGTTGGGGGCCTGGCCCAGGAAACTCAGAGATAGACACAATATGCTTCGTGCGCCCCAGGTTCTCACTGGCACGCCCCTGGGAGATGCTTAATTCACTGCAGTGCAACGGTGCTCAGGTGTTTGCCACCAGAAGAAAGGCTAAGAAGCCATCTGAGGAACAAATGGAATACAAATTTAGGAATGGCTTGCTTAATTAAATCATGATTGGAGCTATTTTGCCTGCTGTTGTTAATTCACAATCCACTGGAATGGAATTATTATCTCATTTGATTCTTCCTCCTATCATCAAGCCTTTAGGCTCCATTGCTTCCCTCCCATTCAATCCAGGGAACTGTTTGAATCCCCATCCAATACAGGGGGACCATTCTTTCAACAATTCTTCATGACTTGTCGCATTTGCAAACTGTTAGTCTATCCTGAATAAGTCTTATTTTTTAGCAAAGATTTTATTTTCTAAGCAATCTCTACATCCAGCACGGGGCTCAAATTTCCAATCCTGAGATCACGAGTTGCGTGCTCTACCGACTGAGCCAGCCAGGTGCCCCTCTCCTGAATAATTCTTTTTCCTACTTCTTGTTTTTTTTATTCTTTCGTATTTACCAAATGTTCTCACTTTCTTCCTCTTTTAGTTGTTTTTATTGCAACTTTTAAATGTCCCACTCCCACTGATAAATCTCTGCTTTTCTCTCAGATTTTCTAGGACAAGTTTGCACTCTTTTGGCAAAGAGACCTTGAGAACCAACCAGAGCCAGACGTATTATTTCTGATTCTGCTAATTTTACCTCATTGTGGCTGTAGCAGCAACTCAGGTGAGATTTCAACACGGGCTCGTGTATGCAGACTCTAAATTAACGATGTTGATCTATTTCGTTCTTTCAGTGCAAAATGGCATCTTCACTTTGAAGCCCCTGTTTATACAGCACTCAGGTGATTTTGAGTTTCAATTGATTGTAAAGGGAACAGATTAGAAGCCAACCGCAGGACTGGGCCAGTCGAATCAGTCAGTGAGTTTATTGTGCTACATAGGACACGACAAACTTGGAGCAAGTAAAGCTCAGTATTTGGAAGCTGGTGTTTTATGGGGAAGGAGAAACATTTGAGCCCTGTGTATTAATAGCTTTTTAAATTAAAATAACTCATCTTGATCTTGGGACATAACACTCATACGGTCAGGTTGTCTTCCCCTGCTTTGCATAGCAAGGAAAGGACAAAGACAGAAAAGGAGTGTCCTTCCCCAGTCGCCAGTTGGTGTACATGTGTCCTGTGCATGGACAGATTTGGGCTGAGTCAGTCAGGTGCTCAATGCATCTGATAAGAGCTTGGAAGAAGTACAAGAAACCAGTCCATTTCCCCCATTTATTTTTCCATCTGATTTTTTTTTTCTCCCGGTGTGAGTAATCAAGCAGAGAGTGTTCCTCAGGCATCTTCTCCCACTCAACAACAATGGGTAGACTCCAAAAATGAAATATCAAAATGAGTACTTTCTTCACCCTACACGCATCATCTGCTCCAACCAAACCGGCAAGACCTATTAGCTTTTGAGCACTTACTATTTGCCAGACGTGATTCTTAGTGCTTTGTCTACATTTATATACTTTGTATTCTTATAATCCATAGGAAAACCCATGAAGTAGGTCTTGATATCCTCATTTTACAGATTAGGAAACTGAGGCTCAGAGAATTTAATTAACTAACCCAAAGTCACACTCATACATACTAAGTCATCAAACTGTGATTTGAATCAAGGTCAGTGGGACTCCATACTGTCCTGAGCATTCCTCCTGGCATGCATATGTACAAATCTGTACTGCCTTTCTCTTCTTGGACCCGCCATATGCATTCCTCATGGAATGGCTTGCCTTTGTATTTCCATTCATTTCATTCCATTCATCTAGTCCTTCCATTCCCTCAAGTCTCAACTCAACTCCCATCTCTTCCACAGAGCTCAGTCCAACCTTACCAAGAATCTACTGCTCCTCTGAAATCCTATGGTGCTTCTTTCCTTGGCATTACACAAACGCAACCTTCTGTTGTTCATCTGTTGGGCATAGGGGTGACAGGCCAACATAAGCTGTTTATCCACTGAATATTCAGACAGTTTGTGGCTATAATCTTTCCTGCTAAGATGTACAGTTACGGAAATGGGGGTGTTTCATCAACCAGCATAATCCTAAGGCCTGGCAGAGTAACTGACACAGAGTGGTTACTCAATATATTTTTATCAAACAAACGTATATGGAAAGGGATGTTAAGGCTGTGAAAGATAAGATCTACATGACTAAAAACCAAAGGAGGATCTTGCGAAAGTAATTTGCTGTCAACAAAGACTAATCCAAGCCTAGTAGGTCAGTGTGGGAGAGGAGGGGTGGTTTTAAGTGCCACCTGTTATATGCTGCTCCCATTGTCCCCTGGCCCATCCATCACCATGCTCCCCAATAACCCTAGCAGAACTCCGCTGAAATCCCTGGGATTTAGAGTTTATCAAGTAAATAAATAAAAGGGCTGCTTTATGAAGATCTCTGTAAGGCCCAGAGCACACAAAGTGCTGCTTCTCTTTAGCCCAGGCAATAGACCAGAGCGTCAAGTGGGCACAGAAAGCATTGTCCTCTCTTGAGCAGGGCAGTCACCCAGGAGGCAGAGATCCATGAGATGTGAGAAGGAAGAAGGCCGTAGAAGCCTGGTTAGGAAGCTAAACTGACCACCGATGGAAAGCAGACAAGAGGACAACATTACAAATCCCTGCTGGCAACAGACATCCCTGAAGAACCAAAAGCAGGAGAGAGAACATGGTGGACTCCCAGGATAGCCAAGAGACCTGCCCCAGTAAGGTGTGATGAAGAACTCTTGGACTCAACCTAGTAGGCAAGAAATCTATGCTGGTTAGCACAAGTGAAGTACTCCTTCAGAGCTTCCTGAGCCAATGGAGAGAACTTTGAGGAAGGAACAGTAGGCCAAACTATACATAGTAGATGAGTCAGAGATGTATTACTGGCTTGAGTATTTTTTTATCACTAATTTTTTTTCTGTGTAGCCCAGACACCCTCTGCTGATACCAATATGTGCCACGACTTCTGTACAAGATCGCGATCACGTAGATGTTGGAAATCATATTAAATTCGTTGTAGTGTCTCCAAATCTTTGTAAGACATTCTCCATTAGATCCTGCTAAATAAATATCTAAGGCAAAGATGAAAATGAGGTATGAATCTTGAAGAGATCATCAAAAGGCATCCACTTTAGTTTTCTTACATGTATTTATTGCTGAATTTTTTTAAAGTTTTGCTTCTGCTCCACAATGTCCTAGTACTAGTACATTCATTCTGACAAATAATTATACCTTAACCAATCAAGGACCACCTCCTCCCCCAAAAGCTTTTTGTATTTTTAAAAGAGACTTTAGTGCACATTCTGTGGCCTCAGAGAACGACACTGAGGAATCCAGGGTCAAGCACACTTGCCAAAAACCACATAAACACAGTACCCCTAGACATCACAAAACAAAGTAGAGAGCGCAACCTTTTTCAAAAGAAAACAGATAAAACATGAAAACAATCTGGCCACTGCAGGGGCCCATTTGTGCCCCAGTAGAATGTCAGATGCACCTAAAGCAACAAGAGCCTATTGGACTCTGTGTTGCCAGGAAACAGATTCTCTTTTCTATGCTCTAATGCCTTTTCACCACACTGAGAAAGCTGGCATCATGATAGTCAGACCCAGATGGGAGAAGATGACTCTTAATGACCCTCCTCTTCTCGAAGTTGAGTTAGTGGTGTTCTAATCTAGACTATCCTAAAAATAATCAGGCTTCTTTGGAATCGGAGTACTGATGATAGTAGAAAATGAAAATTGGTTTGCTCTCTTGCAAGCCTCCTCACAATAACATAATATTTCTTTTATGATTCTGTAGATCTTAAGTCACTAAATTTGTGAGATAAACTTCTGCTGAAAATGCTAGAAACATAACTTAAACTTGCATGACAAAAGGGGACATTCTAGGGGCCAGGGAGTCAGCTCCGAATAGCTCTAGGCTGCACGTGGCCTTAGAGAAAATTGGGGTGGGGACCACAATAACCAGGATGTTCTCTAATGTCTCAAGTTAGCTTCTCTCTGTGTTCCAACTTCCTTCCTTCAGACTGGCTTTGGTTAAGTGGGTCAGAGCAGAACCATTTACGGCTCTTCACTTCATATCTCCCAGCTTCACCCATCACCCAAAGGGAGAGCCTGGAATGGACTGGCTCAGTTTGGGCCCCTACCCACCCCTATGCCCAGCAGGTGGGTTACTGTGATGCAAAACTTCTACCAGGAGCACTTGATACAAGTGGAGATTGGAGACATTTCCAAAAGGGAAGGGAATACAATTCCAGAAGTAGGGAAGGCAGTTGGGTAGATAATAATAATGGTCCACTGTATCACTGTATTCTGAAACTCTGATTCAAAAAGAAAAGGACTACTATGCAATAAAAGTTAATTTAATGTACTTTCTAGGAGATTTTTACCTAGACCTCCATTTTCTTGCCTTTTTTGTTAACCCCTTTTCTATCAACATGGGCAATCAAGAAATTGCTAAGTGCCTTCTAAGTCCAAAATAGAATCTTTAAAAAAATAAATAAATAAGCAGGCACACTAAGCACTTTTAAAAAATTGCTATAGGTTCTCCTCACTATAGTCTAACCAATCCTCATCTCGTGCCCTGTACACAATACTCATCTTTGCATAAAGGTTGCTTTCTCTGGAATGTTCTTTTTCCTTGCTTCTAACCATCTTCACCTGTCCCTTCTTTCAAAATCAGGCTAGAAGCTCACCTTCTCCAGGAAGCTTTCCATGATCAGTCTGACTTCTTTCTCAGCTACTCACTCAGGGCTATTGTCACAGCCTTTCCTCTATTATCTTATGTTTGTTCTTTCAATCAGGAGGCTTTCCCTTCTACGCATATCTGAAACCCATCTCTTGAAAACGATAAGTACAGAGTCTAGGTGTTGAGAATGAATGAGTAAATACTTTACTTTCACCTACGGTTCAAAAATTTTAAAAGCTACTAAGGCAAAATTCTAAGGGTGTACCAAGGAGAAATAATAAATACATTATTTTTCATAAATAACTGTCATTAAAATGAACATCCCTCAGTAGCAAATGTAGGCTTATTTCAGGCAAAAATCAGAACAATGCCTTGATTCAACCATGGATTACCAGGTGCCGCAATGTTCCAAGTAACTGTGTTAGACAACCTGGGGAACACAAAGATGAGAAAGAAGAATCCGCTTATCAAGAAAATCATAACCTAGCAGAGGTGAAAGATTATGCTTCTGGAACAGCTGAATTAAAGGTGTGTTGGGAAAGGTAACACTAAGCATAGTGGAAGATGAGCCTTCCCAATTTTCCTGGATGGATTTAGCTAAGAAATATATCTTTTGCATATTCCCATGTAAAAGTATCTCTCCTTATTTTTCTCCTTTCTACCTATTTCTCACTCATGCTTACACTCTCACCTGGACAGAAGCTATGCCCATTTATATTTGTTTCCATAAAACATTCAATAAAAATCTATTGAATGAGTGAATGCATGCATGTGTGCATGCTGACATGGGGTAGACACAGGAGTAAAGTGCCTCGTACCACTTGCTCAAGAGTTGGTATTTTATTCTGAAAGCAGTAGATAGTCATCACAGCTTTCAAAGGAGAGAGTTAAGATCAGATTTGTCTTTCATAAAGAATACTTGTGTGTAAGCAGAGTGTGCACGGGGTGAGGCAGGAAGAGACTAGAGGCTGTAATACTATTCTGAACAAGAGGTGATAAGGGTCTGAACTAAGGAAGCAATAATGGGGATGAAGAAGCCAGGACAAATATTACGAGATAGAATTTGGTTTCTGCTTGGATATGGAGAAGAAGAAGAGTTGAGGATAAAACTATTTGAATGAACAAAAGGGATCTGGGCAATCCCTTAAAGGTGATTGTAACAAGCTGTTTCTTGTGCACACAGGGGTGATTGATAGTGGGAGTAGCACAAGCCCACACAATCGACATCCCTGTCAACGCCAAATTTTTCTCACCTTTGAAACAACACCTGCACTAAGGGAGACTTGGCTCAGGTATTTCGTGAACTGCCACAGTACTTGTTAATTTTATAACTTACATAATTATTCCCTTTTATGTGTCTTAAATGTCAAGGTTCCTGAAGTAACAGCAGAGCAGCAAATTAAGTAACTTTTACTGAACTTATGAAGTCCTAGCTATTTAGGCACATTTTCAACATCAGCAACTTTTACAAAATACTATTATGAACCCTTGGGATCGCCCCTAAAAAAGATGCCTCTGACAAGGTGTAATTATTTCATTGAAGTTGGAAAAGGATACGCAAGCATGAATTGGAGCGTTGTTCCCTCTCAGTTCCCTACAGTAGTGACCCACCCTGATAGGCTGGGAACCCACAGGCCATTTTGCTCTAAGGAAGAGTTTCAAAAGGAACAGCTGAATGAGTGAGCTCAAGCACTTCAGATCCATGAATAAGACCGAAGGATTAAGAAGTAGATGTTGTCAGCCTGATTCAATTCTTCACCCCCACATCAGTCTAGATAGAGAATGCTGTGGGCTGGGGAGAAAAAGATAATAGAGACAGAATAGAGACAAGCCATGGGAGTTAACCATTAATGAGAGAGGTGGGGAGAATGTGTTCTAACCCCTCCTTTAAGCTCAGCCTCAGTGGGGACCCAAAAATTCCTTCAGCCGTCCATTTAAGTTGTTGGATTCAAAGTTAGGAGAACCTGAGCCTCAATTTTCAGGTGAAGTCCGTGGAAAGCAGCTGACTGTGCCCAGTGTGGTATGGCCATCACAGAGTATAAAAGGAGAGGGCTGGGAAAAACCTAGGAGATTCCTTCGGCCCTGGAACCAATAGGGATGCACCCAAAGGCTGTTGCGGTCCCGCAGAGTGAGTGCAGCAGTTGGCCGGAAGACAGTATTGGTGGGTTACAGTGGAGTTATAGTAGAAAAGACTATAATGCAGAGACTACAAAGTGGCCTGCCCAGTAGGGTTCAGCTGAGAATGCTGTTAAAATGCCATCATGGTGGAGATAAGCCAGATTGTCAACTGAATGGACAATGGCAGGCCACCAAGACAAGCCCGAGTCACGAAATAAACCTCTCTCTACCATTTGCATAGCCTTCTAAGCATAGCATTAACTCCAGGGGACAAGTAGGGTATAGTTGAATAACTTCAAACCTGAAATGACAGACAGCAACTTAACATGACTGAGTTTCCCTGGTAATGATTACATGATGATGTTTGCATTAGAGACAATAAGAGCTTGAGATAGAAATCAAGTTTTTATAGACAAGTGAAGGAATGTACACATTTGCTCACCTTAGCAAAAGTAACTGTACACAATTCATAACATAAACATAAAGGACAGGAACTCTAGTGTAAGGCAGACCCAGATTTGAAGCCAGCTCTCCCAATTACTCGCTGTGTGGCTATGAGCACATGACTCATACTGATACCCTCATCTGTCTCCGACTTCTGATGTTTATTCATTACCAAACTTAATCCCATGCCCATGGATCCCAGTGGGCCTAGCAAAGAGATCCCACCTTGTATTCCTCATCTCTTCTCCTGTTCTCTTTCTGCTTTTGCCAAGAACCTTATTTTCCAATTTTAGGCTCTAATTTCCAATTGTGCCTTTTCTGGTCTTCCTAACCCAGAACAATGCCCTCACAATAATTAACCCAGGCAAGACAGTTCAGCCACACTTTGTACCTAAAAAACCAGTCTCTGACTTGATTGCTGCAGTAGCCTTCCTAGGAGAGATGGTCTTTCAATTTAGTCCACTCTGCTCTTTCTGAGTATAGAGTCACAACGATTTTTAAGAGAGGAGAATAAAGAAATGTAAGTAGTAATTGGATGAGATGGTGCTTGTAAAGCATTTGGTGTTAAAAACTTTAGATGTCAAAGCTGTTAATAGAACCCTTGTATGTACAGCAAGTTCCCAGAAAATAAAATACTAAGGACAGAATATATTCATACCAGCAAGGAACATTAGCACTATCAGAAGGTACAAGCCGAAGCACAGAGAACCAAGTCACGAACAGCACATGCAAAAGCCAACTGTGCTTTGGAGTCCTCACCACCTTTGGACTGATCTCATTTGTCTTAGTAGTCAGTCTTCACGCCAACTTTCCCAGGATCACTCAGAACGAAAATTATGTCATCGTACAGAAGCCTACACTCCACTTATCTCCTTATATCCATTCCAAATGCTTCCAGGATAGCCACAGCCCTTTGGATTCTCCTTCTCAGATCCCCTTCCTTTCCCCCAGGGTGAATCAGCATCCTTAATTTGTTATTTTTCATTGACATGAATTTCTTTTATTCTTTACAACCGTGAGCATATATTCCTAAACTATATATATAATTTGATTTTGCAAGTGTTTCAACTATGTATATTTCATTTATTTATTTATATCTGTACTTCCTACACAAAGGATTTGGGGTGGCTTATAATAAAACCAGGAACCGCTGCATCACAGTAGAAAATAACTTAAAATTAAAAAAATCAGTAACAGGAAGAACATAAATCCATTAAATTAAGACTTGGGGGAAAAAAAGAAGAGAAATAAGCAAAGTGGTTTTATTCATAATGAGATATAATAAAACTGAATTTCTACCAGGATATTATGACTTAGACATGCCAGACTATTCAGATTTTAGTTTAAGCCATGGAGAGTTTACCATCACATATATTTATTTGAAATGCCCAATGCTTTCTCATGGAGCGATGATAATATCTCCTGTCTTCCAACTCCCCCTAGAATGGCCCACCACTGGCCCTCAGCTTTGGAAGGAGAGGCGTAGTCGTGGATGGAGGATACAATCAGAGTACAGGGCAGGGCTAGTAACCACAAGAATAATTACTAAGACTTACTGAACACTTGCTAAGAATCAGGCACTGTGATGAGCTCCATAAATATAATCTTTGCTATATCCTCACAACACCTCTTGGAGCTACCTCATTGCACAGAAAAGGAAACTGAGTAAGCCCCAGAATGGTTAGGCACTTACCCAAGATTGAATGGTTAGTAAGTGGATTTCAAGAACTGTTTGGTTGACAAAGACCCAAGTATGTGTGTTAAACCACTGCGCCAGCCTCCCTGGAATCCCTGCATTCATTCCTCACCACTGCCGGTGGATCCATAGCTTATGTCTCAGAAATCAAACCCCCAGCATAACCATGCTGATATATCTCATTAATAAATTTTAATGGAACTGGATACCTTTGAAGAGGCGATAATGTGTCTTCAGGCCATCCTGCACCAATGGGTGCCAAAGTCCTGGCAACTCTCAGAGGCGAAATTTCCCAGAGAAAAAAATAGAGGCCCTTCTGTGGCTTTAGGACCAACTACAGATTTAAGAAATTGTATTCTGAAGATCATGGACCCCAGAATCTAACCACTATGCCTCTGTGAATAAAATGCATCCCTTCAAGCCCTTGGGAGATTTTGCTTCTTTTGTTTAAAAAAAGATGGAAAATATTAAGAACTTATCCATTTTACTAGAAAATATTTAACATTGAAAGTACCTCAAGAGGCACATCTGAAAAATCCAGAAATAGATATTTTACATTTTATATTCAGCCGATTTTCCTGTACTTAATTGATTCCATTATTCATGTTTTCCACACCCAGAAACTTACTGATTTTTTTCGTGCTTGTGCACTTCAAGAATGCATAGTTATTAATCAAAGGATCTGTTCTTCACTTAGCCAAGCTATCCATGTTAAATTCTTTTCATCTTCCCCCATAAATCAGTTCTTGAAGCTCCTTCATTTTTATTACTCATGTCCAAGTTCTTTCCAATTTATGTGAGATGCTCAGAACTTCCCAGTGCTACATATCCCACAGAAAGGGATACTTTACTTCCATAATCATGACACTACGGTTATCTAACTACAGTTAACTCGACATGGACATTTTTTTGCTTTCTGTTGCTTAACTCAGATTTAATTTGCTACGTTTCAAGATGGCACTTTTAGACTTCATTTCTTTATTAAGAATCTGGTTCTGGTCATTCATTGCTTGCCTCAATTTAGGACGAGACCCCAACAGAAATAAGACCCTAGCTGGGTGTTTAAGAGTCAATAGGGGCTAGAAGCCTGAAACATTTGATGAAACTAATTCACTAGAGTTATCTCAATACCACGAGCAGTGAGTCTAGAACTTCCAGATCCCTGCCTTTATGTAAATGTATAATAAACAAGCCACAGGATTGTTCTCAGGCTGCGTTAATTCAGGCATCTGAGCACAGTCATGTTCTCTGTCTCCAATAATTTCCAGATACCCTATGCCCAAATGGCTTTTACGGTATTTGAGGGTTAGCAGCAGAAGTATTTTGATGTGAAAGGCCAACAGAATCTCCCTGGCAAGATTTGGCTTGGGGCAAGGCGCCTGGGTGGCTCAGCTGGTGGAGCTTCCCACTCTTGATTTCCACTCAGGTCATGATCTCGGGTTCCTGAGATTAAGTCTTGCATCATTGGGCTCCACGCTCAGCATGGAGTCTGCTTGGCCCTTTCCCTCCCAACCCAGCCCCTCTCCCCGCCCCTCATTGCTCCCTCGCCCATGTATGCTCTCTCTCTCTAAAATAAATAAACAAATAAAATCTTAAAAAAAAAAAATTTGGCATGGGGTACCAAACTGTATATCTTAGTTAATCCTCCACTTTTTCATGTTGATTGTTCAAAAATCACACAGCTCTGGTCATTTTCTTGTTCTCCTTCTTCCCTTGGCCTGATACATAGGTATTCTTATCTCTACTAAATAATGGAGGTGAGACACGAGAGGTAGTAAAAGCACTCTTCATTGATTTTCTACTATGTTTCTGAGTCTTATATCAACAGATTAATATTTCTTTTTGTTTTTAAGATTTTATTTATTTATTCAACAGAGATAGAGACAGCCAGCGAGAGAGGGAACACAAGCAGGGGGAGTGGGAGAGGAAGAAGCAGGCTCATAGCAGAAGAGCCTGATGTGGGGCTCGATCCCACAACGCAGGGATCACGCCCTGAGCTGAAGGCAGACTCTTAACCGCTGTGCCACCCAGGCGCCCCCAGATTAATATTTCTTATTACCAGCTCTGGTCTTCACATATTCAAGCCTGCTTTCCCTGTGCCTAGATCCAGCACAACATACGGTGAAAACACAAAGAAAATCCCCAAGTTTCAGCTAACCAAAATATGGTTTGATGTCCCCTGTAGATTTTATTTACTAAAGTCAGTATTACAGTGCTTGCCTATGGACAGAGAATGAGCTGTAAGTGAATCACCCTTGTGAGGATCAACCAGATAAAAGTGGCAGGAAGAAGGATTAAGTATCATCTCCTAGAACCAGCCTAATAAGAGAATCACAGTGTATTAGGAATGGATGTTTTCTGCTGAGACCCTATATACAAGTCTAATTCCTACTGAAAACGCTAAATCTTGAAGCAGAGCTTTGCCTACTTATTAATGAATTTTCCAATCCATTGGAAAACACCACAGACATACCTCAGTGAAATCCTGCCATCCAAGAAAATATAAAACTTGTGATTATAATTGTCACTAAGGTGGCTCTTCTGAATCAGTAATGATAAAGTACCAATGCATCAGTGATTATGCAGATAATTTTGTCTTGCCATCAATTACCTTTTTCTTTCCCACATTACTACAAATTACAAGAAAATCTTTGATATTCTTATTTAAATCAGAAAGACATATAGTCTGAGGTATAATGAGGCTAAAATTTCTAATGGGATCTTGGATGTAATTAGTAATTACTCTTTGGTTAGAAGCTTCTAAATGTTTTCTATTGTGGTCTTGAACTTAATTATGAAAGAGTCAGGGATCCATCTCTGGCAACTGGTTTCCATGTTCTAAAGGAAGCAGTGGTTACGTTGCTGATTGGATTTTTTTTTTTTTTTAATTTTGTTTATTTATTTGACAGAAAGAGAGACAGCCAGTGAGAGAGGGAACACAAGCAGGCTCCCAGTGGAGCAGGGAGCCTGATGTGGGGCTCCATCCCAGGACCCTGGGATCATGACCTGAGCCGAAGGCAGACACTTAATGACTGAGCCACCCAGGCGCCCCTGATTGGATTTTTATTTAAGAAAACTTTGATTACTGGAAGTTCAAAAATTTGGAATCCTCTGATCATCAGAATCTTCTAGACCACTCAAACATGAGCGCTAATAATGAATGTAATATTTCTTTGGTAGTTAAGGGTCTAGGTGTGTTCAGGGTCAATATGCAAAACATGTCACTCGTGACCCCTGTACCATAATGTACATGTGACTGAGATCACTCAGTGCATGTGCTGTAAAATTCCCTTTTCATTTCAGCTGGTATGACAATCGTGGCCTAATTTCCATCATTTATCTTGTTCTGCAAAAGCACAGGGTTGAAAAACCTCTAGTTAATTAACAGGTCTGATTAGCTTTTTACTGGGCGGTACTGAGTGTCATTCTTCTATGTGTCATTTAGTGCCCTATTTTGCAGCATGACCCATACAGAACACAGATGGCAGGGTCATCCCAATGGATGACAAATTGTGGCCGTCATTATGAACATGAAGAGGAGGAAACTCAAGGCCTGTGACATGTCAAGTGGTTTCCAACCATTATCTCATTATTTCATTTAATCCTCAACTCAATCCTGCAACATTGAAAACCTTGTTCCCAGTTTTTGAGATTCGAAAACCAAGGCTCGGCAAAATTAACCAAATACGAGCCATCCAGGAGGGACAAAGTGAGTTCCATGGTGTAGCTGTGAAAAAGAAAGATCTTTCCTCCTTGAAGGAACTCTTCCAGAGCTGTGTTGGCTATGATTAAACATCCAGAGGTTAGAAGTATCTGAACTGGACCAGCAGAGGCCTGGAAACAGGAAGCTGCCTGACGTTGCTGAGGGACTCCCAGAGAAGACACCTCTGTCACAAGCAAGTCCACAAGCTTGTCAGGTTGGGGCACCGCAAACGGTAAACACATTTGAAACACTTCCACCCAAGGCACTAACCACATCCCTGAAGATGGGACCAGATTCTGCGGATCCAGACTTCCCTTGATGTTCTTCAACAACTTTTGCTTTTTACGCTTAGAGTTCCAGCCCTAAGATGAAGAACCTCATTCCCTACGAGAATGTTCTGACAAGAGACTGTTGAGAAAATCGAAAAGCCTGAGCAGAAGCACGGCAGGCAAAAGGAATGAATTCAGGGTGCGTGGAGGCACCGCAGTAAAAAAGCCGTCTCAGCATTCCGGACACAGGAGTTGCGGGGAGCGGGCCCCCCACCAAGCAAAGGCTTCAGGCCAACATCACACAATGATAAGCTCTGCAAACGGCGCTGGCAGCACATCAAAGCACAAACCAACCCCCCTCTCTCCGAGACCTTCTGTGTAGCGCTCCCGTCTCTCAATCCTTCACACTCAAAGGAGGCAGGGTTTTTAAGCCACAGTCAGCGCGTTCATGCCTCTGCGACACTTTAAGGGCGCTCTTTCCTTATGCACGTGCAGGTGTGGGCTCTTGGGAACTGCAGTCTCTAAGAGAGCGACTCCCTCCCGCGCGTGTGCGGGAGAGAAGACGGGAAGGAGGGCAGATACGTGCTGCGTGCTCAGAGGCAGAAGACACAGACCTAAGAAGGGATTGCTCCTCCTCCCAGGGTGCCCCAAGCTTCCCCTGCCCCCCTTCTCTCCGCCCCAAAGCAACAAACTTAGGCCTCTGTAGCCCCAATTGATCATGATCTGAATCCTCTCTCCCTTTACCCCCAGTCTTACCACTCGTATTAAAACAAAACAAAACAAAACAAAAACGATTCCCGTCTGTAATAAGGATTTGCAACAATCATTTTTGGCTCAGTTTCTAAGATTATGAGAAAATATCAATAACAAAAAGAGCAATTTTTCCTGGAAGCCTACATTAACTGTAATATAGAAGAGCCTAGCATTTCTCCCTTTCCCCATATGAAATCATCTTCCGTTTTGTCAGAATAATTTCAGAATCAAAATCAAGTCACCTTCTTGGAGAACCACCTGTGTCAGTCTCCAGGCAGAGGCTTTAATATATGTGATCTCAACTATTCTGTCCTCAAAACAGCCCTGTGAGGCAGGACTTATGACTCACTCTCACACAGGGGGAAACTGAGGCAAGGGGGTCTAAGCATCCAGCTATCTATCACACAGCTGTAGAGTGGGCAAGTTGGGGAGCAGAAATCAGACCCTCATGACTCTCAGCCCAGGGCTCTAAAAGACACATTATCCCTTGTTTTTCTCTAAGCCCAAGTTGTACAGCACTTTTTGGTATAGCTTATTATTTTTTGTAGGTTTAGGGCATTTAGAAAGCCTTTAAAAGCAAAATTAGGGGCGCCTGGGTGGCTCAGTCGGTTAAGCGTCTGCCTTCGGCTCAGGTCATGATCCGGGTGCTGGGATTGAGCCCCATGTGTGGCTCCCTGCTCAGCGGGGAGTCTGCTTCTCCCTCTCCCTCTGCCCCTGCTTGTGCTCTCTCTCTCTCATTCTCTCTCAAATAAATAAAATCTCTGTAAAAAATAAAATAAAAACATAAAAGCAAAATTAAAGGCTAACTCTGCACAAAAGCTTTTAATACTTACAGTGAGAGAATCCAAACATTTCCACCAAAAGATACATTATGATGAAAATAACGCCTTACTTTGGGGCCAAATTTTATAAATGCGAGGACTTTTGTAAATGCCTCCACTTCAATTGAGTGATGGGTGTGTCCCCCAAATTGGCTGCCTTTGCTATTTATTTATTTATTTATTTATTTATTTATTTATTTATTTAACACCCTTTGCTTTTTAGATGACCAGCATTTCATACTGAACACTTTGACCTACACTCCCTTGGTGAGTGACTGAAACAGAACTTCTCCTGAGCATTGGGGCGCTTGGGTGGCCAATCAGTTAAGCGTCCTACTCGGGTTTCAGCTCAGGTCGTGATCTCAGGATTGTGAGATCGAGCCTTATATCAGTTCTGTGCTGAGCATGGAGTCTGCTTAAGATTCTCTCTCTCCCTCTGCCCCTGCCCACTACACGCGCTATCTTTCTCTCTCTCTGTCTCTCTCTCTCTCTTGCGCAAAAAAATAAATAAATTGATAAATAGATAAGAATCTGTTCTGAGCATGAAGTCAGACCAAAGTCAGAAACAAAAGTGAAAAGGAAGAGCTTCTGTGTTGGCTTGAATCATCGATGATTGCCTCATTTTTCACCTTTCTGAACTCAAATGATTGTGTGCAATGCTCAGAGCATCAGGCTTGTAAGGCCCCAAAGTCTGGGTTTGTGAGAGCCTCTCAACCTAGCCTTGACCTGAGCTTATCAGCCTGATTCTCACTTGCCAAACCCACCGGCTCTACACAGTCTGAGGCCTCACGTGGACACTGAGCGCTGCGTGCACTTGAGGTTTTCAGTTTCAAGGAACAGAAGCGGACTCTCCCTGAGCAGGCAGAAATATATCAGGTAGTTCCCAGAACGGCTGGGAGGGCCAGGGAAGCAGACTCGGGGCTGCGCTTCCAGGAACAATGCCCAGAACTGAGCCGCAGCACTGATGTGATGAAGAAAAGGTTGCTCCCACCACCAAGCACTGGGCACATCGCTGTCATTTCTGCGCCAAGAACTAAGCCTCACAATCATGGCTACTGCCCGTGTTGACAGAAAGGGACAGAGAGTGAATGCCTCTATTATGTCACCAGCCACAGAGTCAAAAACTGGATCGGGTGAATCTGACGGGCCGATGCTTTGCCACGTGCTTGTGGCAGCGCAGAGGGGTCAGCTCCAGATTGGTCTGCGAAAGAGGTCTTTGCCATCTGCCAAAACTCACAAGGTAACGAATTCTCAAATGTTGAAAGGGAGGGGGCGTCGATGTGTTTACAAAACAAAGACCTAATGTCAATTTCTTGGCACAGTAAAGTAGATCTAACAATTCCGATTTTTGAATTGAGAGAACAAGAGAATGATAGCAACTTGCCTGAATTCATAAAGACTGAATCAGAATTGGATACCTGGTTTTTGTATTCGAAAGCCCATGCACTTTCAAGTAAGATATGCTGTCATCTTATTTTAATAAACTAAGAATAGTTTGAATTCAGTATTATAAACAGCACACAGATCATTTAAAATTTTTTTTTAATTTTTATTTTTTAGGCAGAGAGGGTGGGGAGGGACAATCTGTCTCATGACCCTGAGATCGTGACCTGAGCCGGAATCAACAGTGGGACGCCTAACTGACAGCCACGCAGACACCCCTCGCAGTGATCATTTTTAGCTAAAAACTGTCTGACATGTAAGTAAAACATCTTAAGTTGGCAACCGTGTTCATTAAGTTTTGATAACCCCAAACCAAAGAAATGCTGCTATTCAAATAAGCTACCTACTTTTTTCTCTTTGGGTCAAGTACGGATCACACATTGAATCAAAATGGTGCAATTTTATATTTGTAACTTATTTACCCCTTTTCTGATAGGACGTTAGGAAATGAGGAGGAAAAAACACTTTAATATATGTATAAGACTGTTGGAATATGGAGCCTTAGGTCTGTACGCTTAAAAGTACATATTCGTTAAGTTGTTACTCTATGCAAGACATTGTTCTCCCCACTGGGGAAAAAGACGACTTTGCTAGGGAGAAGCTCCAAGTCTAGTGAATGAGTTAGAGAAATAAAGATATCATTTCAATCATGCACGGAGTGCTATGGTAGGGCCACACGCAGGTTATGACAGAGCTCCCAGGACACTAAAACTGGGAAGGGAATCTGGGAAGGCTTCCTGCAGGAGGTTCCAAGCCATGAGGGAGGCCCCAACCATCTTCGTTCATCATTCTAGGCTTTGCTAAGAGTTAGGTGTTTAGGATACAAAAGAAAGTCTCTACCCACGTGGAATTTATAATCTAGTGAGAAAGACATAAGTTAAACAAATAATTACACGAATACTTGGTTAAATGTAATTGGAATAAGGGTTACTGAGAAAAAACAGAGTTTTGTAAGCGTTTATAACAAAGGAAACCCACCCTAATCCAGATGAGGTAGTGAGGGGGTGTTGGAAGACCATCTCCATGGGTCTCTCATGTTTATGTACGTCTTGTCTCAGCTTTGGCTCCATATTTTCTCCTCAAGGATGTTTGCATAATAAGCAGCCTCAGAAGATAGAGACAGTACTCCCCTCCCACCCCGGGGGTGTAGGGAAGATTTGTTTGCTATAATACATTAAAGACAATCTCTCTCTCCACGGTGGAGGATGGGCAGGTCTGCTGGCAGTCCCCTTCAGAAGCCTGAAGTTTCTTCAGCTTTTGGCTCCTCGGCTGTGAGGCGAACCCACCGTGAGCGCAGCGTTGACTTGCCTTATTCTCCATCGTCCCCAGGAGACTCCAGGGGCATGTGTACTTCTGCTCCCTGCTGGGCTGTGGTGATACAGACCTTTGTCTCGGCTCCAGGAGACTGGCGTCTTCTGCCAGCTTCTGTGAAACTGAGGCCAGAGAACGTGTTAGCTTATACATAAGATAGAATTTCAGACCGGTCCAGGCCCTGGGGCAATTGGTGGGAAGTCGGAGGTCTCCTTGAAGAAGGAAAGTTTAAACTGAGACCTGAAGGATAAGGAGTTGCTAGTGAGCCTTAGTTGTTTCTGGGCAAAGGGAACCCAGGTAGCAGGACTCTGAAAGAAAGGAGCATGGCAGATGCAGGAGCTAAGAAGGGCTGGAGTGCTGGGAGCAGAGCAAGTGAGGCTGGAAGGATCTCTGCTGGAGGCCGCAGAGGTAAGGAGGGGCTTGATTATATAAACATATGTGATACTGTGATTTATAATGAGAAGTATATATTCGGTCTTTGTCTCTTTTTCTGGCACAGAGCTCCAAAAACTCTTGGAATTTCCTAAGTGATGAGAGCAACAAAGGTATGCTTTGTCATGTTAATGAGGTGACTTTTGGAAAGTACCTAAGGTTGGGGGCTGGTTGCCAGGAGAGCCAACCATGTGATTAGAGGGTTGGAACTTTCTTTCTTTTTTTTATTTTATTTATTTTTTACATTTAAATTCAATTAATTAACATATAATGTATTATTAGTTTCAGAGGTAGAGGTCAGTGATTCATCAGTCTTATATAATATCCAGTGCTCATTACATCACATGTCTTCCTTAATGCCCATCACCCAGTTACCCCTTCCCCTCACCCTCCTCCCCTCCAGCAGCCCTCAGTTTGTTTCCTATGATTAAGGTTTGTCTCCCTCTGTGATTTCTTCTTTAGAGGGTCGGAACTTTCAATCCTACTCTACATCCCAGGACGGGGAAGGAGCTGGAGGTTGACTCGATCACCAGTGGCCAGTGATTTATTTAATCAATCATGCCTATGTCATAAAACTTTCATAAACATCCCAAAAGAGGGGGTTCCGAGAGCTCTTGAGTTGTTGAACGTGCGGAGGTGCTGCCAGCGCTGGAGAGGGCACGGCAGCTCTGAGCCCTTCCCACGTGCATTGCCTGACGCATTTCTTCCATTTGGCTCTTGATCTGTATCCTTTAATAGCCTTTGTCATCAACTGGTAATTTAGTGATTAAATGGGTTTCCTGAGTTCTGTGAGCCATTCTAGCAAATTAATCTAATCCAGAGGAACCCCTGATTTATAGCCAGCCAGTCAGAAGCATGGGTTACAACCTGGGCTTGTGACTGGCATCTGAAACAGGGGCGGTCTTGTGGGACCAGCCCTTATCCTGTGGAAGATGATGCCACCTCCAGATAGATGGTGTGAGAACTGAGTTGAATTGGAGGACACTCGGCTGGTGGTGGTGACTTCCTTGTTGGATTGTGTGGGGAAAACCTCCCTTCCCATACATTGGAATGGAGTGCAGAATCTTCTTAATGTATAAAGGAGGAAAATATATATGGGGAGACAATTCTCTATGGACTTTGTTTACCATTTTGCAAGCTGCCTATCTGTCCTTCATTACAGACTACCTTTTCAAGGATGTTTGTATCATGAATCGTCTGGGAAAATAGAAATAGTGTCTCCGTCTGGAGTCAATGGCAGGCATGCTTAGTATCCACTATGGAAGATTTGGGTTTTCTATGCTCAGGGTTCCTTCCTGTAATGTGACCCACTGCATACGCAGGTGTTTCTGGCCCTCTTGGAATCACCCAGTAGGAATTGAGGTCTGGAGAAATGGCGTGAAAAATCCTGATGCTCTGGCTACTGCTGTTGTTTTGAGGAATCCGTGTCTTCCACCAGCCCCTATGGAACCGTGTGGGGCTAACTTCATAACTTGCAAGTAGGATAAAAATCCAATCCTTCACAGTCACTGAGACTACTTTATTCTAAAGCCATAAAAATGTTAGTCAGTGGGGTTTTATAGCTTTGCATTTTGGCTTTTGTTTGGTAGAGTTGTCTACACATCTCTAGAGAACAGTGCCAATAATTGAGGAAATAAAACCGTCCACTCCCAGAGTGATATTTGGTAGAATGAGGAAGAATGCTAAAAGTAACCATTTGTTTTCAAGGAGCCTACAATATCCATTGAACAACTGCGGAGCAGTATCATGGAAAGCATGTGCCTTTGGAGTATTCCAATCCCAGGTCTGTCCCGTGCCCCCTGTCTGAGGCGGGACAAGCCACTGATTTCATCTGCTCTTGAATTCGTCATTCAGTAAAGAGAGATAATACAACCTGTACTGTATAGTCCACATGAGGGTGAAAGGAGAGGATAGCATTTGAATAATAGTAATAAAATATCTCTACCAAGCCACTCTTAAAATTATCCAACAAGGTCTCTCTTTGGGAAACTCGGCTGTTGAGGAGCACTGAGAAAAATTTTCAAGATGAGTTTGCTCTTGACCTAAATCTTTTTATTGTTGGGCCACTGACAGTCATCTGCCTATTATTACAATCTTGGTTTTGTCTTTCTAAAAGCTTTGCCAAACTCAGGGAAAATGTTGAGGTCAAATGCATCAGATGTTTGAAAATATGACCTGCTTCCCAATCTCAGGGTATGATGATTTTCTTTCCTATAACCAATAACATCATATATCCTGTAATACTGTAAAGCCACTGAGACTGTCTAATCACCAGACAACCCTTAGAGGCACAGGTGCTGAGGTGCGGAAAAGGAAACCCAATGTCAGTCCCCCCAAACATGCTGAATATGCCAGCTTCTTAAAATGCCAGTAGCAGGTGAGACCTTGTCTTTGCATTTAATAGCAGCGAGGCATCCTTATTCTCAAATCGATGAAGCCTCAGTAAACAAAACCCAGTTCTAAGCTGCCTCTTTATAGCTTTCAATCTTCTGTGAATTCTGAGAAAAGAAATGAGCCTCTGCATTCTACTCTGACATTTTTCTGGCACTTGCTTCAGATTATGATAAATCGGCAAAAACCTGATTAATTAAAGCCTCAAGCTGAAGATAACCAATTACTTCAGAGTAATGTTTCTTTGCTAGTTTGTGGACAAAAACAATTAATCCCAGAGGCCACGGGACTTCGTTATGGGAAGCAAGTCTGTCCTGGCCTGGCCCCAGTGTTCAAGCCAGGACTCAGTAGACATTGAGGTTGACTTAGGGGACTTTCAAAACTCACCCAAAGGTCATTCGAACTATGGTGCCTGACCCTTCCTTCTTTTGCTTCTATTTTATCCTATACGAACTTTGTTTTTTAAGGACCTCAGTATCCTCCACTTTATGTCACTTATTGGTTTGTCTGTTGGTTTCCTTCTTTAAAAGCAGGGACAATATTTACGTTTTTATTCATCTAATATAATTACTTAAAATATTTTTGTTTTTAAATTGAACGAGTCAATGAGTAAAATGTAATAACTTGTCTGATACATTAGAGTCCAGTGTACAAGCAGGGAAATTGTCTTCCCTTGGAAGACCCCTGGGTAGTGTTGGGACAGGCAACTCAAGAATTAAGGCAGTATTGCAGCAAGCAAAGCAAGTTGGATTTGAATTTCAAAGCTCTAATTAAAGTTCCTTTCTCCTTCTTCCAAAAGGGAGAGTTTGGCCCCACGGCTATTTAGAGGAGCAGAGGAGGAAAAGCTGAAGCCCTTGCCTTCTTTTTCCACCTCTAATTAATCAGAGCACAAAATAAAGCTTAGACTCTAGAATTGTGAAAGGCCAGAGACCCCCAAGGGTGGCGGGACAGGTCCCAGCAGAGCAGAGTTTCTGGGCTCAAGCAGACAGGGAATGGAACACTGGCTCCTCACAGAACTCTGAGAGGGAACAGACCGTGGGGCCGCTCCATCCTAAAAAGGTTTTCGCAAATATTTACTCTCAATATTTACTCATTCTTCTAAGACCCACAAGTTGGCCTGTGGGTGCGGCGTTCAGATCCTGTGTCCAGGGTGAACATCAGATGGTCTTCATCAACCCATGTGCCCAATTGCCCCCACCTGCTCAGGTTACCTGCCTTGACAGGTGGTTCTTACTATTACAGAGACTTTGTCATCTCCCAATTTCTGCTTGACATTGCAACTAGCATTCTTGCTTCCCATGATCTTACACAGTTCTGAAAGGTAAATGTCGTGAATATATTATTCAACCAATACAAATAGCTTCTAACTTTATGGTTTCCACACACAGTGAGCATTTATCACAGTTAACCTTTCCACAATCCCACTGAGCCAGAATCAGCATCTTTACAAACTAAGTATAAAACGGGAAGGGCTCTGATGAGTTAAGGATTATTCCCTAAATTCTTCTTTACCAAACAAGAGCAGAAACACAGGCAGCGAGGGCACACCAGTGAGACGGAGGAGGAAGTCAGGGGCTGTGCCAGCAGCCCGCAAACCCACAGCCGAGAGGCAGTGGCAGCAGAGGGATCTACCTCGTGGGAGGAAATAATGACCAGTCACGGGAACCAGGGCGGGAGGATGAAAGAAAGAGTCCCAGGAGCCAGCTAGGACCCAAGGCACTGTGGTACGAAACAAGTACCGGGACTAAGACCCCAGCACAAGTATGGGCTTCCTCTGTTCTTCCCTTTGTCAGTCATCTGCTCCTTCTCTTCAGCTCTGGTGCGTAAGAAATAGATGTTCAACATCACCAAAAAGCAAGGTATTTGTCCTAACTCTGATGTTCTGTGTCCCAAATGAGCTCTTTTTGAAAGCTTCCTGTAATTTGGGGCAGCCTGAATGGCACTACTGTCCACAGTCCCTAGTGGGGCTGGAGAAAATGGTTCTCCTCTTCTGCACCTCAAACATAGCGGCAAACCTCAGAGCACAGGGTAAGTTCCCTTCTTGATTTAATTCAAAAGTAAAAATTCCAGAGTAATAATCAAATCGAAAACCTCTGTCCTATTCATTAGGATACCCAGGGATCCAGGAATCCAGGATATCCAGTACAGCTTCTGCAAGACTGCAAGGTAAAATAAGGCCAATGACTATCTCTCCCTTATCTGTTGATGCGTGCATTGGGCTGACCCAGAAGAGACACCCCACAAACATTGGCTAAGTGAATTATTTTCCTTTATTAACTTTTGTCTGAGTTTCACAAGTTTCATGTTGGAAAAATTCTTTAAAGCAAATTAAAACCTGCAATTTAAACCCATCTCTAATTCACCTACGCTGGAGATGATGAACACATATTATTCCTCCACAGTATTCTTTTTGTACACTCTTCTCCATTGCTATTGTTATGTAGGTGAGCCCAAGTCTTCAACCCCTCCTTAATAGTCCCAGAACCTCCAGCTCCTGGTTCAGAATCCCCAGGCTCATTCCCACATTCTCCCATTTCACCTTCATTTTACACTCTTCTCCCTGTAGCCTTTGGTCTAGCAAATAAATCACTGCATTAAAGTGTTCTTTCTAACCTCTTGGTTAAAATTTAATTATTAATAAGGTAATAATAAGGTAGCAACAGAGATTTTCTTCATCGTTCCAAAAGAAAGACACAAGTAATTTATGTGACTTGGAGTTCACATAAATAACTTACTTTGTTATAAATAAACTTACTTATTTTGTTACCAATAAAATCTAAAAATAAAATCTGCCAGGAATAACAACAAATAGATTTAATTAATTTTGTGATTTATTCCATCTCAATGGGTCTGTCAAGATCATTTTTTTTACTCACTAACAGAATTATATGCACAGCCCAAAACATAGCACGTGGTAATAATTTCCACCGTTTCATTGTCATTATGATTATCATCATCAAAATTATTAGATCGGTCATTTTCCTTTTCCTTTCTGCACAGGAAAACATTTCCTGAATGTGGAAAATAATTCTACATTTACTGAAATTATTTTCTAACCCAGTAGCTTATACACTTACTGCCTCTGTCACTTCTTGGTATGGTTTTGTAAGGAGTAGAGAAACATGGCAAGGGCTATTGGGCATAAAGTGGCTGGTACTTCTCTCCCAGGAATGGGCTAAAGCCTAAGGATCTGAGTGGCCTGGGCTCTGCTCCAATTAGTGTACGGGAAACACTTTCTCTCCTACCCTGTTGTGTCCTGCTCTATGGAAGACCTTAGAACCACAGGGCAGAACCCTGAGGTTCGTGAATTCTTCACTGAGTACCCTATGGCAATAAGAGGACCCTACCATGGGCCGAGTAATTATTAATATGCCAATTTTAGAGAAAGCCACCATTTTACTCTTTCGATATTCTTCTTCCATTAACTATAAGCGGTATGAGACTATATCACCATATGAAAAGACTGAAACATTTTTGCCCAATTTAAACTGAGAATAGTCATTTTTATCATTGGAGCTTGGATTTTAGAGACAGCCATTCCCCCCTCGCAATCCTGCCACACTAACCTTGTGAACCGGAACTAAACTCTCGGTAGGTCTGCTTCCTCTTGCATGAACTGACACCATCAGCACCTATGTGATTGAGGTCATTAATTTTAGCAAGTAGTGAAATACCGTCTGAAAATAGTAACCCATGTGCTTTTCTTTATACATAATCTTATTGCTCATTTTCTCAAAGAAAATTAGGATTGTTCTATGATGAAGGCAAAGACAGAAGAAACAACAAATGTTCTTATTTTTCCAATTCACAAATAGACTCTGGAAGCCCAGAGGAGCAAGATACAGATAGAGTGTTATGGGCTGAGTTATGTTGCCCCCAAATTCCTATGTTGAAGTCCTGACCGCCCAGTACCTCAGAATGTGACTGTATTTCGAAAAAGGATCTTTAAAGAGGTAATTAAGATTAAATGAGGTCATTAGGGTGGGCCTTAATCCATTATGACTGGGGTCCTTATAAGAAGAGGATTTTAGGGCAAGGACAAGCACAGAGGAAAGACTACATGAAGAAACAGAAAGAAGACAGCCACCTCCAAGCCAAGGAGAGAGACCTCAAAAGGAATCCACCTTGCTGACACCTTGACCTCAGACTTCTAGCTTCCAGATTTATGAGACAATACATTTCTGTTATTTAAGCAACTCAGTCTATGGTCCTTGTTAATAGCAGGCCTAGCAAATGAATACATCAAATTTATGCCATAAAAATAGATCAAGAAGAATGGAGAGACGTGCCTGAGTGGCTCAGTCGTTAAGCGTCTGCCTTGGGCTCAGGTCGTGATCCCGGAGTCCTGGAATCGAGTCCCGCATCGGGCTCCCCCACTGGGAGCCTGCTTCTTCCTCTCCCACTCCCCCTGCTTGTGTTCCCTCTCTCACTGGCTGTCTCTCTCTCTCTCTCTGTCTCTGTCAAATTAAAAAAAAATCCTAAAAAAAAAAAAAAGAAAGAAAGAAGAATGGAGAAAGCCCCAGATGCCTCTGGCCCCACAGAAGGCTGGCTCAGGGTTGTTCATTCAGGCAGAAGCTGGAAGAATGAAAGAATGGGGTGTTGGAGAAGGAACCTGGAATAAGGAGTCTGGGTCTAGGGGAGCCACACGGAGGACAGTCCCTCTGCAGAGGTGATCAACAAAGGTCAACCCATCCCCTCTCCATCACTCCCACCATCCCATACGCTCATTACAATGTCAGCCATGGAAACCCACTGCAGATATGACTTACTATTCCCATTTTATCATAAATATCAAGAAAGGTTTTTAAGTAAAAGTTCCAACTAGCTATTAGCCTAGAAGAGGAAGAAATGAGCACTGTCCAGGCAGATGAATTGTTTAATTAAGAAGGTCCTTGGAGAAAGTGGAAATTTCATTTAAAGCCTGAAAAAGAGTAATTCCTAAGGAAAGGCAAGTTTGTTAGAGCAGATACCGCCAGATAGGCAAAAAGAAGAAAACTCTGGAGATTAATCTGCCGTTCAAATATGGAAGATTTAATGGCCATCCTGAAAAAAATTCCTAAGAATTTTTGCCCATTTGAGATGTACAATCTCGACATTTTGAGGCCACTTAATTAACAATTTTGTTGTGAAAATAGTTGAATTTTGAGTGAGAATCTAAAAACTGTCTGTAAATCAAGTCATTTCATTGGTTTGGGGATAGGAAAACATAATACGTAATTCTTCACTCCTAATGGGTCATGCCAAATATGTTATATTTTAAAGTGTCCTTTTATGGCATATTTAAAAACATTCAGACTAAAGTTGTTTTTTACTAATTTTTTCAGATTTTTTTATACTGATCAGAACTAGTACTACAAATTTCCACACGCCAAAGGATTTAACAGTTCTTCAATTTTGTCATTTGAGGGAAAACGGGGAAAACTGAGGAAAGAGGAAGTTTTCAATAGTGCAGTAAAATAAATCTTTTTTAGATTTTTGCTTCTATCATATTCCAGTCATTCACAATTTTTCACTTAACTTAGACTGTTTTTATCAATCACTTATTGTGTGCTGGGTATCTGGACCATTAGAGAGAATAAGACAAGTATTTTCCCGGCTTTCCTGATGCTCACAGGCTCCCAGGGAGGCAAGCATTAAACAAAGAATTGCACAAATAATTATTTAAGAAAACTAATACTGGGTCGAGGTGCAAACATAGGACTCAATTTCAGAAAAAATTCAGGTGGAGAAGGAGGAAAAAAAAAAAAAACTCCAAACAGATTGAATATCACTTTTGAAATACAAAGGCAATCCACATCTGTTACCAGCCCTCCTCCGCTGAAGTTTCTTTGTTTTTCTTTTCCTTCCTTCCTTCCTTCCTCCTTTCCTTTCCTTTCCTTTCCTTTCCTTTCCTTTCCTTTCTTTCCTTTCCTTTCCTTCCACATTTTTCTTCTTCTGTCGCACTCTTTTCTTTCTTTCTTTCTTTCTTTCTTTCTTTCTTTCTTTCTTTCTTTCGAGCATGAGTGGGGTGAGGGGCAAAGGGAGAGGGAGAGGGAGAGAATCTTAAGCGGGCTGCATGCTCAGCGCAGAGCCTGACAAGGGGCTCAATCTCAGGACTCTGAGATCATGACCGGAGCCAAAACCAAGAGTTGGACACTGAACCAACTGAGCCACCCTGGCACCCCTGAAGTTTCTTTTTTACACAATCTTCACAAAATTCTGAAAACTGAAGTCTGCCTTACATTAAACAAACATTGCTTGCCTCCATTTATTTCTACCTTTGATATAGTTCTTTTTTTTTTTAAGATTTTATTCATTTATTTCCGAGAACGTTTTTCAAAGAACTGGAACAAATAGTCCTTAAATTTGTATGGAACCAGAAAAGACCCCGAATCTCCAAGGAACTGTTGAAAAGGAAAAACAAAGCTGGGGGCATCACAATGCCGGATTTCGAGCTGTACTACAAAGCTGTGATCACAAAGACAGCATGGTACTGGCACAAAAACAGACACATAGACCAATGGAACAGAATAGAGAGCCCAGAAATGGACCCTCAGCTCTTTGGGCAACTAATATTTGATAAAGCAGGAAAAAACATCCGGTGGGAAAAAGACAGTCTCTTCAATAAATGGTGCTGGGAAAATTGGACAGCTACATGCAAAAGAATGAAACTTGACCACTATCTCACACCATACACAAAAATAAACTCCAAATGGATGAAAGACCTCGATGTGAGACAGGAATCCATCAAAATTCTAGAGGAGAACATAGGCAGCAACCTCTACGACATCGGCCAAAGCAACCTTTTTCATGATACATCCCCAAAGGCAAGAGAAACAAAAGATAAAATGAATTTATGGGACTTCATCAAGATTAAAAGTTTCTGCACAGCCAAGGAAACAGTCAGAAAAACTAAGAGGCAGCCCACGGAATGGGAGAAGATATTTGCAAATGACACTACAGATAAAGGACTGGTATCCAAGATCTACAAAGAACTTCTCAAACTCAATACATGAGAAACAAATAAACAAATCAAAAAATGGGCAGAAGATATGAATAGACACTTTTCCAATGAAGACATACAAATGGCTAACAGACACATGAAAAAATGTTCAAAATCATTAGCCATCAAGGAAATTCAAATCAAAACCACACTGAGATACCACCTTACACCAGTTAGAATGGCAAAAATAGACAAGGCAAGAAACAACAATTGCTGGAGAGGATGTGGAGAAAGGGGATCCCTCCTACATTGTTGGTGGGAATGCAAGTTGGTACAGCCACTCTGGAAAACAGTGTGGAGGTCCCTTAAAAAGTCAAAAATTGAGCTACCCTATGATCCAGCCATTGCACTACTGGGTATTTACCCCAAAGATACAGACGTAGTGAAGAGAAGGGCCATATGCACCCCAATGTTCATAGCAGCAATGTCCACAATAGCTAAATCGTGGAAGGAGCCGAGATGCCCTGCAACAGATGACTGGATTAAGAAGTTGTGGTCCATATATACAATGGAATATTACTCAGCAATCAGAAAGAATGAGTTCTCAACATTTGCCACAACATGGACGGCACTGGAGGAGATAATGCTTAGTGAAACAAGTCAAGCAGAGAAAGACAACTATCATATGATTTCTCTCATCTATGGAACATAAGAACTAGAATGATCAGTAGGGGAAGAAAGGGATGAAGAAAGGGGGGGTAATCAGAAGGGGGAATGAAACATGAGAGACTATGGACTATGAGAAACAAACTGAGGGCTACAGAGGGGAGGGGGGTGGGGGAATGGGATAGACCGGTGATGGGTAGTAAGGAGGGCACATATTGCATGGTGCACTGGGTGTTATACACAACTAATGAATCATCGAGCCTTACATCGAAAACCGGGGATGTACTGTATGGTGACTAACATAATATAATAAAAAATCATTATAAAAAAAAAAAAAGAAAATAATGTGCATTTCCGATTATCTTAAATACACGTATTAGAAAATTATTATATGGTGTTGAAATAAAATTTAATTTTATCTTTTTCTGTTAAAAAAAAGATTTTATTCATTTATTTGACAGAGAGAAAGAGAGAGAGAACACAAACAGGAAGAGCAGCAGGCAGAGGGAGAGGGAGAGGGAGAAGCAGGCTCCCCGCTGAGCAAGGAGCCAGACATGGGGCTTGATCCCAGGACCCTGGGATTATGACCTGAACCAAAGACAGACACTTAACCTACTGAGCCACCCAGGTGCCCCTATTTTCGATATAGTTCTGAGCATAGATCCTGATCTTTCACATTTTGCGGGAAAATGGAAGAGTTAAAATCCTGGTGAAGTGGGGAAATTCAGAAACATGCCACCACTTTGCAGGAAAGATCAAAGTGACAAGGTCCCAGTTTACAACCCCGAAGTAACGGCCTAGGCGAGATTTTCTCTTCTTCCACTTTCTTCAGATAACAAAAATTGCTGAAGTGGGATTGCTGAGTTATATGGTATTTCTATTTTTTAAAATCTTTGGAGGAAACGCCATCTCGTTTTCCACATGGTTGCGCCAAGCTACATTTCCACCAGTCGTTCACGAAGGTTTCCTTTTCTCACAAACTTCCAGTTCTAAAGTAAGTCATGGGGATGTAAGGTACAGCACGGGGAATATAGTCGATAATATTGTAATAACTTTGTACGGTGACAGACGGCACCTTTTCTAGGGTTCTTAGTTACAGGTAATAGAAGCTGACTCTGAGGGGTGCCTGGGTGGCACAGCGGTTAAGCGTCTGCCTTCGGCTCAGGGCGTGATCCCGGCGTTATGGGATCGAGCCCCACATCAGGCTCCTCTGCTATGAGCCTGCTTCTTCCTCTCCCACTCCCCCTGCTTGTGTTCCCTCTCTCGCTGGCTATCTCTATCTCTCTGTCAGATAAATAAATAAAATCTTTAAAAAAAAAAAAAAGAAGAAGAAGCTGACTCTGAGGGCAAAATCACAGCAGGAAGGCATTTGTTTTTTAAGGATGTAGGGTAGTACATGGAATTCCTAGCTCCAGGTAATGTTCCAGGAAAAACATCCAACATCATATTGCAGAACCGGTCTGATGAGGAGATTACTGCTGCCGCCGCCAAGCAATAAATTTTCTGCTCTTGACCTTTATGTTACTGCAAACACTTCCATCACTGACACCTCTGCCTTTCCCGCCTTTTTGGTTACTAGCTCCAGAGTTCAAGTGTGGCAGGAGTGCCGCTACCGAATGGCAGAGCCTGGGGGACATGCCTGTTCGACTGTCCCTGCTTGTTACCAAACCATCTTAATTGCTATGATTTTATGAAGAAAGTCTTTACTATTAATTAAAGTCTTAATAATTGGATCTTTCTCCAGTCTTTCCACTCTTCTGTGACCTGAGATTTAAGTGTATCTGTTACCAAATAGATGAATTTGTTTTTCTTAATAAAGCCTGCCAATCTTTATCTCTTAAATGGAGAGTTAGTGCACTTATATTTATTATGATGACGGACATATGTAGACTTGTTTCTATAATATTGAGTTTACATGTGAACTATTTGTTTTCATCTCTGTCCTTTCTTGAACTCTTTTCAGTGAATGAGATTTTTATATTCCTTTTCTTCCCTCCTTGCTTGGAAGCTATGCACTATGTTTCTTTTTTTTTTTTTTTTTTTTTTTTTTTTTTTTTAGCTTTCCCCCACAATTTAATATGCATACTTATTTTTTTAAAGATTTTATTTATTTATTTGTCAGAGAGAGAGAGAAAACACAAGCAGGGGGAGCCGCAGACAGAGGGAGAAGTAGATTACCTGCTGAGCAGGGAGCCCGATGTGGGACTTGATCCCAGGACTCTTGGTCATGACCTGAGCCAAAGGCAGTTGCTTAACCAACTGAGACACCCAGGCGTTCCAATACGCATGCTTATTTTAACAAATTATAGGCTCTAAGCATCCTTGAATTATTTTCATATTGTTCCTAACTTCAACACTATTTTTTAATCTAAGAAATTAAACGTTATTGTTTTATACTTTCAATATTCTTTTAGAATTACCTACTGGTTTACCAATTTCTTTGCCCTCCATTCCTTATGTTTTAGAACTTTAGGAACATTTTTCTTCTGCCCAAACTACTTCCTTTACTGAGGATCTCCTAGAGTCAAATTCTGACAGTTTTAGCTTACCTAAAACTATCTTTGTGTTGCTTTCATTCTTGAAAGATAGTTTCAGTGGGTTCTAATTTGACAATTATTTTGACTCTGCATACCTGGCTATTAAAGATTTAGACGCCAGTTGAATTACATTTTTAATTCTCTTTGCTTTCTTCTGCTTTTAAAAAAATCTCCCTCCCCACCCCCTTTCTGTCTACCCCCCCCGCAATGTACAATTTTATGTAATGTGTCTAGTTTTGCATTTCTTTTAATTTACCATGGTTGGGGATTTAATAAGCTTCCTAAATACAAGTCTTGGTACTTCTGATAAATTCTGGAAAATTCACAGCCATTAACTTGTAATATTCTACTCTTCCCCATTGTCTATTATCAATTTTTGAACCCATAATTAGATTATATCACACTTTTCCTTTTTTAAAATCCTATGTATGTCTTAACCATATTTTTTTCCTGAATCCCAGGGAGATTTTTTCCTCGTATTTATCTTCTACTCCGCTAATTTTCTCTTATCTTGCATCAAATCTACTGTTGAATTCATTTATGCATCTTTAAATTTTAATGACTTTGTTCTTCACTTCTTAGTGTTCTGTTTTTTTCTTTTTCTACTTACAAAGAACATTTTAATAGTTTCTTGTTCTCCTATTATACTTTCAACTCCCTCTTGAACATTCTGTGTTGATATTTAAAGTCTCTTTGGGTCAGTTTTTCTGCTGGTTCTAACTTATGGTGTGTTTTGTGATGTTTGTATACTCGTGTCACTTAATCTTGACCTGTGGGAATTTTGAGGCCTAGAACAAAGATTCTCCTGAGGTAATTTGTATTTGCTTCTGCCAGGCACTTTCTGGAACATTACAATCCTAGGATCATTTTCACTGATCTCAAATTAAAGTTTTTTCTTTCTTTCTTTGCCACATGTATAGGATGAATCTAGATCACCTTTCTGTATGAGGGTTGGATTGGAGCTATAGATTTTCAAGGGATTCTTTTTTTCCCATGAGATAACTGCAATATTAAGATAAGCAAGATCCTTTTCTGTTTCCTTCTGAAAATACATTTCTTTCTTTTTTTTTTTTTTAAAGATTTTATTTATTTATTTGACAGGGACAGCCAGCAGAGAGGGAACACAGGCAGGGGGAGTGGGAGAGAAAGAAGCAGGCTCCCAGCAGAGGAGCCTGATGTGGGGCTCGATCCCGGAACGCCGGGATCACGCCCTGAGCCGAAGGCAGACGCTTAACGACTGCACCACCCGGGCGCCCCTGAAAATACATTTATTTCTAGTTTATGTTTACACTAAGGATGTGTAAACATTTGTGGGCCTAGATATAGAAGGGCCTAGATTTCTAATATTGAAAAACCTCTCTGATTTCAGAGAGGGAGATGTACCATGAGAGACTATGGACCCCGGGGAAACAGACTATGGACTGGGGGTTTCAGAGGGGAGGGGGTGGGGGGAAGGGGTAACAGGGTGATGGGTATTAAGGAGGGCACGTGTTGTGATGAGTACTGGGTGTTATACGAAACTAAAGAATCATTGAACACTCAATCAAAAACTAATGACGTACTATACAGAGGCTAACTGAACGTAATAAAAAAAAAAAAAAGGAAAGGAAAAGCCTCACCTGGAGTGGGAAATTCTCAACAACTGTCTTTTTAAATATTTTTCTTTCTTATTATTTCCTAGTATCAGGTTTCGGAATCTCCAGTCAGGTATATTGTAGAACTAGGCGTTGTGAGTATATTCTGCATCTTGTGTGACCATCGAATTGTTAGCACAAAGTCACCAGGGTTTGTGCGCTCTCAAGAGGAGAGTGGCTTAAACGTGTACTTACCTCACAGGTTTCTGGCATTCACTGACGTCTGGCTTCTAAGGATTTCCGACTGCCTCACCGGAAAACACCTCACAACTCAGCGACACGCATGAAATATTTCAACCCTCATGTCTGATTGTTTTCAGTGAGATGCTTGTTCAGGTAATACTGCTAGAAAAAAACTCTCTTTTTCCCCCATTTATTCTTTTTCTTTTTTTAATAATATGACTTTAAAGATATCTTCAGCAACCTATATGCCAATTTTTATGTCTTAATATGAAATCTTAGGTAAAATGATCAGACTTTTATCCATCCCACCATTCACACTCTCTTCCAGCGCTATATTGACCTGGGGAAGGAGGTTCTCGTCTCTTTGTTACTTGAATGTTGGGGTCTGATGAACTATTTCCAAGGGCTTATGGATAATTAATTATGGACCAGAGTAAACATAAATCTACATACCTGATACTAACAAATGCCTGGGTGTCCTGCCGCTTCAGCTCTGGGGCCAATTGAGTTTTGGAAGGTTTTGGCTTTTAATGCCCCTTGACGGAAAGCACAAGTGGAGAGTCACATGATTTTAGAGCTGAAATAGATTATAAATTTCAAAGACACATGTTCTCTCTTTCTTTGCCCATGGCAGATCTTCCTTATCAAAGTATTAATATGTGGCATGTGGAAGTAAAAAATATAGGAGAAAGCATGTCTCCATTTTCCTTTTAATTTATATTCAGGTAAACATAGAAGAAAAACTCACCAAAAAGATCCATCTGTCATGAGAAGTACTGTGTATGACCTGGTGCAAACACCACAGGTTCTGAGCAGGCTGCGAGGTTTTCAGAACTAGACAGAACAATTCAGGATAGACTTTTTCCCACCTTAGGGGTCACATTTATGTTGAAAAAACATGAACTATTTCACAAAAATGACGGGGGAGGGGAATCACATTCCAAGAAGGTAAACCAGAATAGAGGGAGAACGGGCCAGGGAGGCAACTGGACTGTCACAGATGGGTTATCAATACTTGAGCTGCACTCTTGAGACAGAAACCAGAATCTCTTCTGAAATGGAGCAGAAGGAGCATGCTGTTCGCTGTTCACAGTCATGTAGACGTCAGTCCAATTGGCAGTTCTGTGCTTTCCAGGCCATTCCCAAGGCAAAGTGGGAGAAGAGGATTGGTGGGAGGACTCTACTCTCACTTGTTCTTGGGAATACCCATAGTATCCAACAGGAGACAAAAGCAGTGAGCCCTGTCACCAGCTCTGCTAGTGACTGGGTCATGGCAGTTCACTCCATCTCTCTGAGGTCTGGCTCATTCACTTTGACCAAGTCCTTCTGGTTCTATGATTCTGCTGTGTGTTTCTTAACCACAGCTGCTCATCAGAATTATTTGGGGCAGCTTTGAAACATACCTAGGCCTGGAACCACCTCTGGAAATTCTAATGCAATAGTTCTGGCAAACAGCCTGGACAGAACTGGATGAAGCAACGATCCAGTGGCCATGGGTGCCAATCAGTACAAAAGACTATAACGGCCCTGGATGTGCAAAAAAAATTAGGAGATGCACACGTTAGAACTTCTCTCCACTATAATATTCTTCATGATTGAAAGGACAAATGTTGATAAATTGCTTGAAGGACAACAAACATTAACTTAAAAAGGGTTTGTTAACCCAACAGCTTCCCTTTGCTGAGAGCATGGTCCTGCAGTTAAAAGGCAAAACTGATGCCCCCTTCTCTCATCTTCTCCCACAGGGCATGTCTCCTCTAAATAGTGACCCCTGTTAGTCAGTTGGTCTTGAGTCTACATGTGTCTTTTGATTGCGATGCCCACCATGCCAACCCCCAACTATAGCCATACTCCAGGTGAGAGACACTGTTCTAGAAATAAAGCATACAAAAATAATTTTGTAAACTAAATGGTTCTATATTATGTTTACCATCATCATCATTATCGAAAGGCAGTATGACACATAATAAACAATTAGCATTATTGTCATTAATACCATAGAGCCTTTTTCTCCTTGGTATTAGGAAGCTCTATAACCAACTACCTGCTTCAAATTCTGGCTCTACTACTTTTTATCACCGTGAATTTGAACAAATTAATTCATTTCTTTGTGACTTGATTTCCCCATCTGTAAAATGGAGAGAATAATATTGCATATTTAGGTTATTATATGCGTATTTATGACAGTGCCTGAAATACTCAATAAAAGTTTGTTTTTGCTATCATTTTCACCATCATGATTATCATGATTAGTATTAATATGAATCATGGACATGTTGGATCTGGAATCAAAACTGGTGTGACCAACATTAGGACTAACAGATTTTTTAAGGAACTTAAAAACGAACCAGAAGAAGCAATTGAGACAAAGCTGACTCAAGTAATTATTTTCCAGATCCTGTCAGACACAGACTCAGGAGATGGAAACTTTATCAAGTAAAACCAATAGCACAGGACACAGGTCTAGATTTATGGCAGAGTCAGATCCAAAATATCTGATCTCTGAAATCCAAAGCCAGTGGAAAAAAAAAAGGTCAAAAGTGGAGGCAGGCCAGACACAGGGAATCAAAATGAAAGAGCCATTTTAACAACCAAGTATTAAACGAGCGGAAGATCCTTGGCTTTTCTCACTAGACAGGAGCAAGTTAGGGACCTGACCCGCCACACTGCTGGTCCTCAGAGCAAGGCAATTGTTGCTGCTCAGAGTAAGGGGGTCCATATGCATTTGAAAGCACAGAATTGCAAATAAGTTTCCTCTCAGAATTGTTCTGAAACTATAATGGGATTGTGTGCGATCTCATAGTGTAAATTATTACAACTATCATTTGATTAAGCTAAGTAATGACACTGAAATGCCTAGTTTTCTTCTTCGTTTATTCCAGGGAGAAAAGGAAGTCATTGCTGTTTTACACAAGACTTAAATTTATTACTCAGGTATCTCAATTATTTAATTTTTGTAAATCTTTTTTTTTTTTTATGCAACAGCTTCATTCGGTTTTTTGATTTCTATTTATTTCATTGGTTATTATTCATTTCCTTCCTTGGTATGAAGCACATTTTATTAACTGCTGGTCTTGGGAACCAAGTTATCCATATAACAGATGTAAAAGTAAGCTTAATTAGAGCCTGCAATTTTGCAAGTCCATCAAGTATATGTATGATACGTGTATCTGTTAAAGTTTGAGAAGATTTTTATCATAGAGGAGAGGACCTTTGACTCAAGCAAGACTTATAGGGTCTTCTCTCAGAATTGATATCTGTGTGTTAGAGAGAGGGACTTCCTTTCCCTTGTAGGCTTTCCTTTCCTGTAGGCCATAAGGATTTAAGTTTGGGATTGTGAGGGCTGCCTTTCCCACCACATAGAGAAAACCAGCCAGAAAGTGTACCCAGGCCAAATAACAAAGGAGGGTTATGAGATATAGCAAGATAGAACCCATATAACTTGAGTTCCTGCCATGCCTGAAATCAGAACTCTTGAAGTTCCCAGTTAAATGAGTCAATAAATTATCCTTCTTTGCTTAAACTGTTTAGAGTTGAGTGTCATTTGAAACACAGCGTTCTGAAATACATAATAGAGCAGTATCAACCATCGAATACCAAATCTCGAAAAAGTACATACATTTATCATTCTGGAGCATCATGCAAGAGACAGATTTAATTTCCAGTCTATTTCTGAACCAGAAGCTTTGTAGAGGAAGTAGTCAACGGGCAAAGGGATAAATACTGTATCTCATTGTCAGGAGAAACACTTGTCTCCTTTCATCCCATGCTGGTCTCCCCTTCTGTTCTTTTCCAAGCATCTCCCAAGCTCAAGATTTTCAATTAGTTAATAAACTGTCTCCAGCTGTTTCTCTTGTTGTGCAAATTTCAGAAGAAAAATTAATTAGCATGCACCTGAATGTACTTAGACAAGATTTCCAAGTGGCTTTTTACTATAAAAATCTGAGCAGTCCTATAAAAATAAATCAACAAGCTTTGGGAATACGAGATTGGAAACAGACTTCCACTTTGCCCTGGGATAACAACACTGAATGGGCAAAATGATCAGAGTGATGGATACTTGCTAAAGAGGAAAAGTTTCTTTTAGGAATCAGGCATATTGTTCTATAGCACTGAAGAACAATTTTTATTCTCTGGAAAGACCAAGAATAATAATGCCTCTTTGCTACAGAAACATGCAGAGCAGAAGAAAATGATTGCTTTTAATCCTCTTAAAAGAGCAATTACGTTTCAGTGGGTTCTACCCTGTTTTATCTCTAGTTCTTTATCCACTTCATGGAGGGAATATCGGGGATGATATGTTTGCTCTTACGGTCTCATCAAGAATGTCAGACTTCTAAGGCATAGGATTCAACATTTTATGTTTATGAGTCCTCAGAAAACGTTTTTCTTTATTTGACCTGTAAATATGTCTTATGATCAATACGATATAGCAATTACTTGAAGTCCAGAGTAAGAACACACTTTCTTCCAAACAAAACAAAATGGAAATGTTGCATTAAACAAGACCTGTTTCTCCATATCTCCACCTTTGCCTTTTCTTTAGCTCACAATGCCCTCTCTCCTATTTCTAAAATATATCTTTTTTTTAAGATTTTATTTATTTATTTATTTGAGAGAAAGAGTGAGCACAAGCGGGGGGCGGGGAGCAGGGGGAAAGGGAGAAGCAGACTCCCCACTGAGCAGGAAGCCTGGGATGGGGGCTCTATGGGGGCTCCATCGCGGGGCTCCATCCCAGGACCCTGGAATCATGACCTGAGCCGAAGGCAGATGCTTAACCAACTGAGCCACCCAGGCATCATTAAAATATATGAAGTAATTCTTGCTTTAATACCTATACATCCTAAATGCCTACCACTGATCGGAGTTTGCTACTCTTACTTAAAATAATGATCCTTGTTGTTTACTTTTACTGAGTGCAAAGCATTGTGATGCTTGCTTTACCTATTTTCATTCGTGTCACTATCAGAAGAACCCTATGAGATAGATAGTACGATCATCTTCATCTTACAGATGAGGACACAGAGCATAAAAATTTGCCTCAGATCACACAGTAGGACGAAGCAGCAGAGCAATGGTTTGAGCTGTGCTAGCTGACTGTCTAGCACAGTATTTTTTACAACAGACCATTCCATCTTTAAGGGAAAAATTAGCAAATCTGTTACAGAATACACAGACTTACGTAAGCACATACACAACTTACTCTTCTCATAATTCAATTCAAATTCAGCTCAATTTAAAAGTCCCCTTCTCATGACTACTGTCAGGTCTCCTGCCTACCTACCCTTAATTCCCCTTTGGAAATAGCCTATGAACTCCTGTGTAATTCTGCACTTTTTCGAAGTACTCATCTGCGAAGTCCTTGCATTGTAATCATATATATTTGACTTATTGACCCAATGAAATTGCAGGCTCTTGAAAGAGAATTTTAAAATTATTCTTACAAAGCATCTAATGTAGTGTTTTGCATGGAATACATGCTTAACAGTTGTTTGTTAATTGAATTAATTAATATTTTATGCCAGAATTTTCTTTGCCTGAAGCAGTTGTCTTGAATTTGGGGGGGAAAGATGAATAATGATGATGATGGTGGTGAGGATAGAAATGCTGATAAGGGGGCCCCTGGGTGGCTCAGTCCTTAAGTGTCTGCCTCCGGCTCAGGGCATGATCCCAGAGTCCTGGGATCGAGCCCCATATCGGGCTCCTCCGCTGGGAGCCTGCTTCTTCCTCTCCCACTCCCCCTGCTTGTGTTCCCTCTCTCGCTGGCTGTCTCTCTCTCTGTCAAATAAATAAATAAAATCTAAAAAAAAAATGTTGGTAAGGATAAATAATTATGGTAGGTATACAGAAAAAGAATCTAGTACTGGGTAGTTCTGTGGAAAGTAACTGTTTACCAAAATAATGTTGATAATTAGCTGAATTCTCTTATAAGTATCCACTGCCAATATCCACAGAGCCAACCCAATAGTTTTCACTTACACTGTTAGAACAAACATGGCTTCTTTCAATCTCTTATTAAGAAAATTCAAGGTAAGATAATGAGATGATGACATTTAAAACTTCCTGAGCTCAGTGGAAAAACAAGGCTCTTGTGCATTAATCCTTATTGTGTATGTCTTACTGCATATTTAGAATAATAATAGCAAGAAGTAACCATGATGACAATCATCTAAACAGCAATAGTCATCTTCTTAATTTTCTAAATGCTTACTACTTAACCTCAGAAAAATGCCCGTGACATTTTCTGGCATATTTCTCAGAGACAGCACAGAAACGTGGTCTCTTGTGTCCAGTCTTTGGGCTCCGATCTTGGCCGTCCTGCCTGGGCGGCCCCAGGTGAATCACTTTGCCCTCTGGGTCCTGTCCTGTAACACAGTAATGACAATTTCCATTTCACACAGCTGCTGCGAGGTTAGGATGATATGCTAAGCACCGAGCAGTGAATTGTAGACAGAAAGCACTCAGTGAGTATCGGACACAATTTTAAAGGTGTGTTATTGGCAATATTCGTATCTCCCCCACACTATCTGGTTGTCCAGAAAAAAGCATTAAAAACCTGATTGTACCACAGAATTTGCATGCATGAGTAAAGATGTTGCGTGTTCAGGAATGTTCTCAAAATGACCTCAGTCCTTTATTTCCCTGGGAGCATTTCTGAGAAGGAAATGGCAACGATAATTATTTACCTTTTGATGTAATTATTCTGTTCTGAATTCATACTTATTTATGTATATTGCCATTTGCCTCATCAGGTCCTTTGTCAATATGACTATCATGTTTAATATCCTTCCATTAGTATCCTGATGTAATGCACTTAAGGCAGGCATGGTCATTTGTTTCGGTACTTCTAGGCAAGAAGATAATAAAATGACCCATAGAAGAAAATTCACATGGATTTTGAAAATCTGTGACAGTAAAACAATGTCTTTTTTAATTTCTGAAGGGCTGTACATTCTCAGTTTAATTCATTCCTCCTGAAACTCTTAATGTGGGGCAATTTGCATATTAATTGTTCCATCTCAAAGGATTAATTGGTTACTTCAAATAAATTTGGTGGATTTTCTAATGAATTGTCCTGAGTGATGGAAAACACGCACACGCGTGCACACACACAGAGTAATGAAAATGAGCTACAGCCCACACAGAAAGTTTCTAAAAGAACTCTTACATGCTAATGGAAATTATTTCACGGTTTTAAAAAGAAATGAGCCTTATTTGGGAGCAGACTCCCCCATGCAGTCACAGAATATCTACTGCTTCTCCATGTCAACTCAGGGGCGGAGGGATGTCTCCAAGGCTAGCAGGGCTAGCCTTTTCTGAATCTCTCGGAATCAATCTGTTGGATGATTCAGGTCATGACCTTAGCTGTGATCTGGTTAAACACAGGTTTGTAATTGGGATTATAGCCAAATACAAAGCTATATTCCAAGACACTGTCAAGATTTCTAATGTGGGTCCCTTCTCTGTAATTCCCTGTGTCCTGGTAAATCAACATTTTCCTTCTTAAAACCCCTGATTTTTTTTCTATGTATTTCATTGAATGAATTACTAACAAAGCTTAAATTTACTTTCCCTTGACATTGAGAAAGTCTAGACCTCTCTACCCAGACTGCAATGGGATTTTACAAATGTCAAAGCACCTTTATTCATCAAGAAAATAAGTGTATATTTGAATTGAGACTCTTTGTAACTTTGTTAATTAATGGGTAATACTCTCTTTCTTCTTAATCAAGAAACCAAATGTAATCACTTTTGCTGCAATTAGCAACATGCCATATTTCCAAGTCTTTTGACAAATAATTCTATAAAATACAAATTGATTTTGCCATCATAAGTAACATAAAAGCTTGATCAAAAATAATTACCTCTGTATTTCTGACATTTTCATGATGCTTCCTTGGAAAAAAAATAAAAACTATAATTTTTCCTAGTTATGTCCTTCCCAAAAATGTGGAATCACTGAGTGAACAGATTTTTGCTCTAAAACACCTGCAAAAATAGTTATACTCATGGTCTTCTTCCAAAGAATTTTCATCCTGTGCAGCACTATTTAGCATTTAACACATCAAAGTCATGTCAAATTTTCCAATCTTCTAATCTTCCTTTTACCAGAGGTAGGTGGAATATTGAGTGGCAGCATTACAATTCTTTCCCAAGCCAGAGATACTAAGATCTGCAAATGCCATACATGTGTAATAACTCTTCTTCACCCTTGTCTTTAATAAAAAGCTAAAATTGCATCTGCACAGGCAAAGCTAAGTCTCAAAAAAGAAAAAAGTTCTTTTAAAAGGCTGCATGTGCGATTCAAACAGCAGAGTTTTTAGAACCAGATAAACCAGCATCCTTTGTCAGAAGTCATCTCTTAACTCTTTGAGCCTCTGACTCTTTACCTGTGAAATGTGTAATAATAATATAAAATAATATCTAGTGTCCAGAACTATTGTGAGGATTAACTGAGATAATCCGCAAGAGAAGATGGGTACCTCATGGATATTCAATAAATGTAAGCTGTTTTTATTAAATTGTTTCATGAACAGAATTCATTAGTTTCACCAAAGTCATTTAATTTGACTTTTATAGACAAAAACAGGAGCTCAAGTGATAAAATATAAAATAAAATAAAATAAAATAAAATAAAATAAAATAAAATAAAATAAAATAAAATAATTGGAATAGAATAACCTTGGTCTCAGTTGAACCAGATCTCAAACAAAACAGGAAAACATACTCAGAGGAAGGAAATAGAGGTGAGCTAATTACTCTCTGAATTGAATCCTACAGAGAATCATTTGGATAATTATTTGTTTCATTCATACATCACAGAATTGGCAATTTAGCCATTCCACTTAGCCACTTTCTTTTCTTCCATCTCTTCCTATATTATTCAACTTCAGAGGTATGTTTTCATCAAAGTCAATCAACACCATCGGAAACATTTTCTGATGCTATGTGAGTGAGTTTGAGTTAGGATAGTTTGAAATCAAGACTGACTTTTGAATTATCCAGATTGCCTGCTTCAGTGCCTACCTAAGCCAATGCCAAAATACTTGCTCAAATGCTTAATTAGGAAAGAACTACTTCCCAATTGATCACAAAACTGTTATGATGGAGAAAGCAGATGCTAATTTCCAATTCACCTGCATTAGGTATTTAGATGACATTTTATATTGAGTGTATGCCCTCTCAACCCTGGGATCTCAGGCTTCTTTAGATTGCCTGAAGTGTGTCAGTGTCAAGGGCATAACTGGGCTGCAGGCAAGGGGGGAAGATCTCCAGCACACTGAACACCATTGAAATACTGGGCAAAGGAAGGTATCATCAACATGATTCCAGGTCTTTCTAACCAAAAGAGTGTCACCCACCACTGCTGACCCAACAGTGACCACATTTTAGGTCTCCTCAAATTTCAAAGCTACCTCTTAACTGTGGTGCTCTGGTTGCAATATAATCAAATCTCCCATATTCTGTGGCATACAATTCCAACCCGGACAATTCCAAAAATCTTGGATTGCTTAAAAGATGGCACCATCTATGGTATCCATAGAGGCCTCCCCACTGTCATCCACGTTCTGCCAAAGAGAAGACTGTGATGTTCACTTCTTCGATTGTGCCAGTACCTGGAGTTATTATTTTTATATTTCTACAAAGTCTTCATAGTTAAATCTAATGGCCACATAATATTTCATAGAGGCTGAGGAACAACCATTCTGCTTGAGTTGGATGTTTAAACTGCTTCCTCTCTTCCCATATGATAAATAATGATGCAATCATGATTTTCTTGCATAAAATATTGTCCATTGTCACAATTTCCTTCTCAGGAAAAGGATTACTAGATCAAAGGGAGCGACTTGAGAGTTTTTGATGTGTAACACTAAAATTCTTTCCAAAAATGTTGAACCAGCTCATACTATAAAAAGTGTGGGTTTAAAGCATCTGGTTTCCCTTTACATTTTACAACATTCAATTCTTTAAAATACTTTGCTAAATAAATATGCCAATTTATTATTTTTATCGTTATTACTTTCATTATTCATAATATTTTTTCTTTCATTTATTATTCTTATTACCTCAAGTGAATGGTGTTTTTGTATATTTTGCTTATTTATCTGCTGGAATCATAATTGTTCTCCTATCACTTTATAAAATCTGCATATTTTAAAAGTATTAAATTATTTCTGTCACATATGCCGAAAATATTCTTTTTTAAGGTGTGCTTTGACTTTTTTTGTAGTTGTTCTTGTGTTTCAAAATCTAGACTTAAATTAACAAATATTCATTAAGAGCTTCCTGTACATCAGGCATCTGACAAAATGCTGGGGCTACAAGATGTCATGGTTGCTGTTCTCGTATAGCTGCATTTAAGAAGGAAATACGACTGTGAAGAATGCATTAGATAGTCAATAACAGAAAACTGGAAATCAATGGCTTAAGCATATGGTGTATAAGTTTAACAAAAGATTCAAAGTTAGTTAGTCCAGGCCTGGTACAGCTTATAGCTCCTGAGCTTTTGTTGTCAAAGACCCAGACTCTTCTGTTTCTGTTCCATCAAGTTGAGTTCAAGACTTTCCTACTCATGATTGCACAATTGCTATTGAAACTCCAGACGTCAAATCTACATTTCATGGGGGAATCATAAAGGAGTTCTAGAAGTAGGAGGATATTTGTAAGCAAGAACTTCTCCAGAAGTACGGCTAAGCAAGACCTTCCCCCCGAATCATCAGTTTATGACTCATTGACCAGACCTGTATCACATTGCCACTCCTAGCAGCAAGAGAGCTTAGGAAAGTGAGGGTTTTTTTTGTTTTGTTTTGTTTTTTAACCTCGGTGCAATGGTCATCTAAAGAATAACAAGAGTTTCTTAATAAGGAAGAAGTAGGATTGGATATTAAGTAGGTATGTATTGGTGTCAGCCTCAAGAAAGCTATCCACAAAAATAAACAGACAAACAAACAAATAAGTAAATAAAATTATTATAAGTTGTAATGAGTGCAGTGAAAAAGGATAGCAAATGCTGTTATAAAGACTAGTAAGGACTGGGACTATATTAGACAGGATGCCCCAGGAGACCTCCTAAGGAGGTGACAAAGTTGATGGGAAGATGAGAAAGAGTCAGTCTTGCATATAATGGGAGGAAAAATAATCCAGGCAGAAGGAAGGAAAAATGTAAAAAGGTTTTGAGGCAGAAAAGAACCTGGGTTATTCACAGAACTAAAGAAGATTAGTGAAACTGTGAGTGTTAGAAAA
>NW_024424452.1:90133151-90176501 GCF_017311325.1 Ursus maritimus
CCCAGGGAAAGAGCCGCAAGATGAAACCATAGAGCTGGTCAAAGTCTTCGTTATTCAGAGCCTTATTGGCCATGGTAAAGTGCTTCGATTTTCAAGAGTAATGTGCAGACTTTGGTGTGATGGCTTATATAATCTGATTTACATATTAAGGAGATTGCTGCAGCTGCCATTTGGAAAAAGAATTGTAAATGACATGAGTGGACATGAGACGCCAGTTAGCATTCTGTGATGGTCCAAATAAGAAATAGTAATTGTCTGGACCAAGATGGCAGAATAGTGATAAAGAGAAGTAAATAGGGTCACAGTAAAACTCAGAGGAAGAATTATCTGGATATACTGAGAGCTTGGCCATGAAAGAAAGAAGGAAGGGAAGAAATCAAGAATGGGTCTAAGATTTCTGGCTTGAACAACAATAGTAAGACAGATAGACTTAATATTAAGTCTTATTAAGAAGACAGAGAGCGGAAAGAAATCAAGAGTTTGGTAAAAGATGTGTTAAAAGCAAAGCTTCTGTAAACCAACCACATGAAGAGATCAAGTAGGTAGTTTAAAATATGAGCCAGAAGCTCAAAGGGAAAATCTAGGCTAAACGTAGATGTGAGAATCAGCAAAATATAGATAACATTTAAAGGCATTTGTATCAATAAGATCATATATGGAGAAAGTATGCAAAGATGGAAGAGGACCCAAACAAGGAACAGAAATATTTAGTGAGGAAAAAGTGTCAGCAAAGTGAGTGAGAGGGAGCAGTTGGTAAAGTAGGAGGAAAACCAGGAGAGTGGTGTGTCTTGGAAGCCCTAAGAGGAGCGTTTCAGAAAGAGAGAGAGCTCTTTACAAAAGCTCTTAGGAGATAAAGTAAGAGCAGAATACAGATGTATCTACTAAATTTGTATTTTTTTCTAGCAACTTAGTGATATGAGTCTTATCATTCTATCATGATTAGATCACAAAGGCCTTGAGGGCAAAGATAATGTCTAATACTATTTCTGTGTCGTCCATATGCTTAGCAGAGGGTTAACTCAGTAAATTCTTAGAGTCAGAGAGTCACAGTGATGATAGAAATCTTAGAAGTTACCCAATCCAATCTCTTCAACAAATAGGGAAACTCAGACCAAGAGCAGTTAAATGATTTGCCCATAGTCACCCTGCTAATTATTGGCTACTTACAAGGAGACCTGAAACTAAATCCATACCCAATCAATTCCCAATCGACTTTATTTTTTACTACATTATACAATAGATTTATTTTAATTTTCAAACACAGACATGGAGGGAAGAGGAAATTTTTTTCTTTCTTATAAGCAAACTCAGCTTCGTATGCTAAGCCCTTAGTCTAAATTAGAAGGAATATAGAGAGAGAAGTGAAATGATAGTGAACATGTCTGTATTGAATCCATATAGATATAGCTACATATCTTTCCATATTACAAAATGTGGATTACTCAATGACAATGATTGACAGAGAAATAAAAGGGTGAGAGAGAAAGAGCCAAATACAGTCTTTGTTTCAATCAGAAGGTCTAGTAAATTAAATCACTTCCTTACCTATTTGACCACTACCTACTCAACCTAACCCAGTTCAAAAACCACCTAAAGCTGAAGACTTTAGGGAGAGAACTTACTGTCTTCCTTGTATGTGATCTCACACCCCCCTGCTACAAGTGGTCAGAGAGAGAAGAAATGGTTGACAAGATAATTCCAGACTATTGTGAAACACATACCACACTACTAGTTTATGATATGAGCTCTTTATATAAAACAGCATAGAATTGTGTTTTGGTGAGATTTTAATTCGTTGAGTAAAATGATAAACTCTTTGAAAGCAAATACAGTATTTCATATAATCTTAATTTTTACAGGCTCCTAACCTTCCATCATATAATCTAGTGCCATTTTCTCTCTAGATAGTAAATCAAATGGACAACTCATTGTAAGTATTGAATAAATTCTTAGTGAGTCACACAATAAATTCCTACATGGTTTCCTAGTGAAGTCTCTGCACAAGAAGTTAATGCCTTGGGGTGCCTGGGTGGTTTAGTCAGTTAAACGTCTGCCTTCCACTCAGGTCATGGTCCTGGGGTCCTGGGATCAAGGCCTGCATCAGGCTGCCTACTCACTGGGGAGCCTGTTTCTCCCTCTTTCTCTGCCGCTCCCCCTGCTTGTGCTCTTTCTCACTCTGTCTCTCAAATAAATAAATAAAATCTTCAAAAAAAAAAAAAAGAAGTTAATGCCTTTATCTGATTGTCTTTTACCCAGGGTGTTCATATTCACGAGAAATTATTGAAAAATGTGTTCTATGATTATATATAGTGCTATTTGGACTATAAAATGTACTATAAAATCTATATTACTTCTAAAATTTTTTATTAGTTAGAAATTAAGTAACTTAAAATACTAAAGCATGCCATTCTCTGCTGCTAGAGACACGAAGGGGCAGATGGTTCTGGAGTAATTATTGTGATCCCTTCAGTTAGACATACTTTAAAATTATGTAAACAGACCAAGCAGAAAAATTTATCAAAGTGGAAATCAACAATACATAAATGCAAAACATCATGAAGATATTTTAAAGAAATTTGTGTTTCCATTTCTAGTTAGATTTATTCTCCTTCTATCTGTAAATACATCTTAAACAAGCTTTCACTAGTTATTTATTGAAAGACTTCCACTTTGAGAAAGACAGCTAACTCATAATTTTGACAGCTTTTCCAATTGATTTTTGTCATCCCCAAAGAGTTCAGGAGCCTCACAGAATTGTATAGCAATGTCTTTTAGCCACAAAAGAGAAACTTACCAGAACAATATCTCAAAGAAGGAACACAATACAGATAACAATAAAATTAAAAATATGAAGCACAATTTGCCCAGGCAATACTAATACACATTATCAATTCTAACCCATAGTTAAAAAGAAGTGTATTCATGGAGAGTAAACTCTTCTGTAAAAAGCTTCTCTGTAGGAATAGTTATTACAGTACTCCAGGATTCTAAGTACAATTGCTCCTTTCCTCTTCACTGACTCCCGAAGAGGCTGAGCTGAAAATGTTTCCTTAAATGGCTCTAGACTCTAGAGTATCTGTGTATAATGATTGACTACTATCAACTCACCCTGGGAAGAATGGTCTACATGACCTTCTTTGACCCTCCAGACTCCTGGTGCTAGACATGTCACGTAACACAGGCTCTGGGACCTCTACTATATTGAGCTATCGCCATCATTTGTAACAAAGGCTAAACATGCAGCAATGATGGCTGGGCTGTGATAAAGAGAGAAGCATCTATGCTATCTTCTCTTTCATCTCATATACCTTTTGGTCACCTACATAGAGAAAAATGAAGCATATTTTAATCTATTTTCTCCAAAATACAGCCAAGGCTCTCCAGGAATGAAGAACTAAATCCTTGAGCAGACGCTGGAGGACCATGTCATGATCCTATATGCAAGGTGGTTCCAAGTACACTGTAATGAAATCCACAAAACCATAATATTAAGAGAAATGAGATACCTCTAAGATGTCCTGAGATGACTCAGGAATGCTCTAGACTAACGGTCTTGATATTGACATATAAATCTCTGGATGATGACAGTGATGAGATTTTTTCAACAGTTGCATTTCTTGAAATTTTCACTCTTAGAAGGAGGGTGTTTCAGTGGTTAGAGGCACCTGCTGCAGATTGAAATTGTCTGGGTTCAAATCTGGGCTCTACTGTGCTGCTCTACAAAGAGGTGACTTGGAGAAAGTTCCCAATCTCGGGAAATCTTAGTTTCTTCATCTGCAAAATGGGACTTACTTTGTAGCTCATTAGGAGAATTAGAAGAGAAAAGATAGGTAAAGTATTTGGTATAGTGCTTACTACATAGCAGTCATTCCAAAAAGTTATTAGTAGAGACCAAGAAAGAGCCAGTAATTGCATTAAGTTTGGGTCCACGGATAACTGAAGTTAGGAACAGAGCATGTCTGTTTAGTGCCTCTCATTTGTTTGATTTTCTATAGAATGGAAACTCAAGAAGCAAAGTGACATGATGAATCCTTCAGTTTGACCAGGGCAGCCAGAATAAGGATAGTATCAGCATAATTTCACCTTTAGGTTAGATTTAGTTAATATCAGAAGTTCATAAGAACAGACATCACAATACTTGCTGGCATCCAAACTTTCTGTTTGTCATACCTTATTCATCCTTATGACCAGAAAATATAATGTTTAAGGTTAAGTAACAAAAATAGATATTCAGTTTCAAAGTTTTTTTCGTACCACCTTTTTTTTTTTTTAAGATTTTATTTATTTATTTAGAGAGAGAGAATGAGAGTGGGAGGAGGAGCAAAGGGAGAGGGAGAGAGAGAATCTTAAGCAGACTTCTTGCTCAAGGTAGAGCCCAATGCGGGGCTGGATCCAGGACCCTGAGCCCAAGTCAGATGCCTAACCAACTGAGCCACCAAGGCGCCCTTACAAAACCTTTTAATAACCCAAGATCTGCATTTACTTTTCATGGTTACAAAGGCAGATATCCAAAAAGCACAGACTAAAGCTCTTCATAAAAAAGCTGAAGCACAACAGCAGACAGTATAGAAAATAATAGGAGTAATTTAAATGTGACATAGTGTATACAGATTCCTTACAAATGCACGATTTATAACTAAAACTATTTAAAATGTTGTAACCAGGTAGAGAATTGGAAGAAATTTCAGAAAAAAATGAAAGTAGCTTGAGAGAGAGAATATTGCAGGTAAATAAAAGGATTTAGAAATTTTTTCACCGTTGGGCCACCTGGGTGGCATCCGACTCTTGGTTTCACCTCAGGTTATGATCTTGGGGCCCTGGCATTGAGCCCTGAGTGGGGCTCTGCACTCAGCATGGAGTCTGCTTGTCCCTTTTCTTCTGCTCCTCCTCCACTCATGCTCTCTCTTTAAAATAAATAAAACCTTAAAAAAATTTTTTTCACTGTTACAATACTGTTTAAATGGTATTTTAAACTGGACGCATGAGCATATCTACTAAACTCCTTTTCAAAAACTAGCTATTTGACTGTGTTAACTTGCTAATTGTTTTTTGTCATATAAGCAAAAGATACGTAGTCATTCATTCTCCAAAGGACTACTCTTCAATAGTTTACAAATGCCATTTGTAACAAATTCTCAAAAGCTGAGACTGCCTATTACTAGGAATCCATAATAGTAAAAAATGTTTGCTTATTAGATGTTGTAAAGATTCAATATAAAAGTAATCATAAAAGTAATATAAAACTAAGCCAATTAGAATGTTCATTTTTTAAAAACTTGGGTTTACCAACACATGCACACACATCACACACACACACGTTTAAGATAATCAATTTTTAATAATATTAAGTTATATAAGCTTTTGATCCAGAAAATTATATCAATCTATTAGATAGGTCTCTAATCTAGACATGAAAAGTGGTAGTCTCATTGAGAAATTTTTTATGTAACTTTTTATTGAAAAAAGTTTTTCAATAAGGGTTAGATTTTCATAAATGAATGTAAAATGTGTTTGAGAAATTATTTATCTCACTATTACAATTTACTGAGCTTTTTAATGTGTTTATACTTATTTATAAAAAGAGAATAAAAGTATCTTCCGCATTGACATTACCATTAAATATAACCTTTAGCCCTAAAAAAGACACGTATAAAAAGATGTTCAAATGAGGATTCTAATTAACGTGGGTCCCCCAACAATTTAAATGCATTAGTCTCATTGTCAATAATGCTATTTTAGGAATATATACAATTCTGCTTTTATGTCAGAAGTCGCTCAGCATCTTAACCCTGCAATGAACTTCTTCACACATAAGCAGAACTGTCTCAAGAAGAGGAGTAGGAAAATGGTTGGCCACAGAGGAACTGGGCCGGCGACCCTGTCTTCTGCTTGGTAAGATGTGAGTTGCTGAACATTGTCTAACAGGTGCCTGGAGTCTGTTTGCGATTCTCAGAACAGTTATATTTGCACAGATTTTCGACTACATGATGTAATCAGTGGAGAAAATTATAGTGATAAATCAAGAAGCAAAAATTATTCTCTGTCCATTACCTGATTATTTCAGGTTTGAAACCTCGATTACTCAGAAGAACATTTTTAAATCTCCCTCTTTACTTTGTATATTTAGTCACTGTAAGATCTCAGGCTCTTTATCATGTCTTTCTACGAAAAAGGACACTTCTCAGTAAGGCACGTTGAATATTGGTATGTAAGCTGTTCTCTAAGTCAGGTGTATATTTGGTACCTACTTTCATCTAACAATGGGTACAGCAGATCTTCTGGGTCAACCAGAAGTTGAATAGGCAATATTTCAAGGGAAAAGCAATTAGGACATTACAGTATTTTGCTGTTTGACTATTTCATATACATTATGCACCAAAATGAAGAAGAGCTAAGAGAAAGTCTCTAAAGAGCTGAAAATTTTTATCAAGGGCAACTCTGAACTGTGCCTTGCTTGTTGTTCTTGTTGAAAGCATTCCTTAATGTTGATCTGTTTATTCTTTTAGAATGTTGTCGGGGGGAACGTCAAGCTGATAAATCATGTTTTTCTTTGAATTTGTTTTTTTGAGTCCCACAGTTCAGTATTTACATAAATGGGTGCCCTGCTGCTGTGAATCGCTCATCTATGTTTGTCTAGAAACTGTTTGCTATAAAGCTAAACCCATATGTTTTGCAAGGCTTTTTCTCCCTCTTAAAAATAAACCCGAATTTCTCCCTTCCACTAACATTGATGAGTATTCTAGAACTGTCTTCTATATAAAGTTGACACACAAAGGAAGATTAGAAAATTCATAATAACTAATCTAACATGTCTTCACAGTTAGTTTATTATCAAGCTCTAGGTCCTGAGTAACTTGAATATAAGAAAAAAATACATAGTTACTATAATCAGAGTTTATATCATAAAATTGCAACTAGTCTCTTCTTTTTCTTCCAAGTATCACAAATGTTTAAATTTTATTTTTCCTAGTTTGGGGAAATATGAGGCATGTACTTTATTTAAAAAAAAATTCTTTTAAAAGTCATGATCATAAGGTTGTGAGGTTGAACCCAAACTATTGATTTTATTTGTGAAAAAGTCATAGTGTATAGTCTTTTTAATCTTGCCAAAAGAAAGAAAAAAAATACTGACTTTAAAATTATAATACATTGTAGGAGCTTTTTCAGGATGTCACTAACACCATCTTCCAAATGTAATCCCAAGGGAGTTAACCTTCCAATAATAAGAAAGAAGTTTAGGTGTTGCCAGTGGGGAAAATTTGGAGATCAAATACTGATACACTTTCTAGACCCTTACTACTAATATAAGCTGTGAGTGGGAGGCACAGAGGCTAATGGTTTTAAGACTTCAGTTCTCTTTTTTTTTTTAATGATTTTTTATTATATTATGTTAGTCACCATACAGTACATCCCCGGGTTCCGATGTAAGGCTCGATGATTCATTAGTTGTGTATAACACCCAGTGCACCATGCAATACGTGCCCTCCTTACTACCCATCACCAGTCAGTTCTCTTTTCTACCTTCTCAACTTATTAAAGTATTTGATTTAAAAACAAGCTATTCCGTAACTGGAAGCCTGTATCTCCCAGCCCCTTCACTCATTTTGCCCATTCCCCCACCCCCGTCCCCTCTGAGAACCATCAGTTTGCTCTCTGTATTTATAGGTCTGATAAGTCATGAGAATAAAAGGTACAGCATGGAGAATATAGTCAATGATATTGTAATAGCCTTGTATGGAGATAGATGGTAGCTACACTTGTGAGCATAGCATAATACATAAACTTGGGCAATCACTACGTTGTACACCTGAAACTAATGTAACATTGTGCGTGAACGATACTCAAATTTAAAAAAATTTAAATAGAAACAAGCTGTGTTTTTACTCATTATTTCCCATCCCAAGTTTGGATGATGGAAAGAGATCTCTATTTTGTCGTGCCATACTCCCTGCCTTTTTACTACTTTTCTTTTCAAAAGAGATAAACACGTTCTTGTCATCCACAGCTGTTCCTCCAGATGTTCCTGAATCAGGACCAAAATCAGCTCATCTGTGCTTTAAATGTGGTCTTCTTGGGAAATCTCTGTCTTCTCTAGGTGAGATCTTTCATAATTCCAGCCACAGCAGGACAGAGACCTTTGATTTTAAGAACATCTGCCTGCCAAGAGCAGGACGAATCTCCCTGACCGACTGGACCATGGAAAAGGCAGCCAGAATATCAAGTGGCCCATCTAGGGGAGGTGAGAACAGCTATCAGCTGGGAAGTGGACAGAGTGAAACCACAATGAAAGTCCTTGTTGTAGAGAAATGCAATTTGCTGTTGAATTCGGAGTCCATTGATTGAAGATGCAATGTGTGCCGTGTAATTGACATACATCATTTTATTTAAATCGTACTTGATGACATCATGAATTCTATCACCTCTTTACAAATTAGAAAACCAAGGTTTAGGGACTATATGAATAAGGATTCTTTGGATGACATTGCCAGAAATCCAATGTCAACTATTTAAAGTAAACAGAGTTTAGTTGGCTCAAATAACTGGAAAGTGGACAGTGTTGCCTTCAGGCCTGGCTGAGTCCACAGTTTGAAAGGTTATCATCATATTTCTGGCACTTCATCTTGATTTCTCAGCTCTGTTTCCCTCTGAGCTGGCTTTATTTTCAGATAGGCTCTTTCCATGTTGTGTCAAAGAGGAACACCAAAGTTCCAAGCTGACATTACCCTTCCAGCTAGTAATTCCAACAGGGAGAAAGAGTGCCCTTTTTCTGACAACTCTAGAAAAAAAAAAAGTCCTGAAGAAGACTGATTGTTCTGGCTCGGATCATAGCCTCATATCTGAACCAAATACTTGAACAGGGTCCTCTGGCCAGGACTGGGTCATGTTGCCCATTTCTGTGGTGAGAGAATGTGGTCTGATCGAACAAACCATATGAAGAAGGTCCCCACAGAAGAGTTCAATGACCATTAAGAAGTGGGAAAGGAAACCATGCTTGGCAATGAACAAAATCTGTAGTTACCACGTTCTTGTAAAGGGAGGCAAAAATCTTGCCGGAGGCCATAGTGCTGGGACTCATTCTCACTTGGAACCGGCTCCAAATCCCATTCACTCCTACCTTCGAGAAGAAAGGGAGGAACAGACAATCAAACTACCTAACGCGAGAAGGCTGATGTTAGGTCCACCAAATGTCTCTAAAATACTTTGGAAATAAATTAAATAGTAGACTCTGTTCTTCATGGCATTGGAAGTAGAGATCCCTAGAAAATATGTGTCTCTGAATCATGGATTTCTAATTTAGGGTTTGCCCTCATAATTATAAAAATGTTTACTGTGCGATTTAACTTGTAATTAAAACTTTCTAAAGTATATTTAAAGTGTTCTTATCATTTTTAAGAGAGCACTTATATAGAATGTAATGGCTTGAAGTCATCAACATAAACATTAGCTATGATAATGTACTACGATATAATTACACTCTAGGGTCTCCTGAGGTTGGTAGAACTATTTACCCATATCTGAAATTTCAGTTTTCCTATCAGATTTTGTTTTTCTTCTGTCACCTCCCTCATTTGTTAAGACAATATGAAAACCAAAACAAAATTATATTTTTAGTAAGATAAAAGGACGTCCTCTATCATGGATAGCCTCCATCAGTGAGCTTTGCCATTATTTTGTTTGATGCTTCAAAACTACAGTGAACTTTGGAATCAGATAAATGGTCATATTAGAAAGGTGTAGATATGTTTCATCAATGCTTCTAAAAATGGTCTCTTTGTAAATGGACTTCATATAAATTTATTACTGAAAGTGATTTTGTCGTATGGCTAAAGTATTAAGAAGAAATAACATTTCTATTAAAAAAATTTGGTCACTAACTACATAGGCAATGCCTCAAATGTTTAAAGAAAAATAAAACATAAGCTTCTTTATCTAAAGTAGGTTTCCCTAAATATTGAGGATAAAAAGATATAAATAGAGATTGAGGTAATGTGGCAGATCTGGACATCCCTTTCACTTCCAGAGTATAAAGGTGATGGAGAATCACTTTTTAATGCTTGCGATCTGAGGTTAGATTTAGGTTTGGTTCAAAGATTGATCATCTTTTTGTTATGTATCCACAGATAAGTTCTTTTTTTTTTTTTTAAGATTTTATTTATTTATTAGACAGAGATAGAGAGCCAGCGAGAGAGGGAACACAAGCAGGGGGAGTGGGAGAGGAAGAAGCAGGCTCACAGCGGAGGAGCCCGATGTGGGGCTCGATCCCATAACACCAGGATCACGCCCTGAGCCGAAGGCAGACGCTTAACCGCTGTGCCACCCAGACGCCCCCACAGATAAGTTCTTTACTCTCTCTGAACATCGATTTACTCACTTACAAAACAGAAATAGTAAGAGCTTCTTCAGAGGGTACGTAGGAAAATTAAATAAGATAATATTTTGAAGTTCTTGTCACGAGCACTTCGAAAATGATGTCTACATTATTATTAATTAAATGTTACTGCTGCTTTGATCTAATAGTCTAATCACATGCCAGCTATAGAATGGACTGGATTTCAATAACACAGCAATACAGGAGAAGAGGCTGAAAAACTGAGGTTTAGGGTTTAGTCTGAAATCTTCCTTAACTACTTTCTAACTCTGTTGAAAAAGAGATAAAGAAAACAATTGGGGAATTTTTCATCTTCACAATTTAAGAAGTAAAATTTGTAAATGCTTACAGCTTGTTTATACTTACCGTTCCATCTATTATGATTTTAGTGGGATGGGGCTGAACAGATGATGAGAAGTTAGTACAGTAAAGTCGCATCTTATAAAGAAAGTGGGACCCTGAGTCCATGGATATTACACAAATCAATGCAAATAGCCAATCATTCCATATACAGACCAGCTAGGGCTATGCGTAGAAATCTAGCAGGCCTGTACTGAGATTCTAAGGGAGGGACTCCAACACTTGGGCCCTAGGGCTTTTATGTTGCATGATTAGGGAAGCACAGCTCCTCCCCTGGTTGATCAAGGGCCAAGACACACTAACAATACGAGTTGACAGAACCTTGGCTCCAATCTTATCTTGCCATCTTAAGCATTCACTGTTGAGGGTAATTTCAGCCCCTCCTTGCCATGATGGTCTGGGAAGAGAAATTGGTGTCCAAACCTGCAGTTGAATAGACTTGATCATCATTTTTTTTAAAGATTTATTTATTTATTTGAGAGAGAGAGAGAGAGAGCAGGAGCAAGAGGAAGGGCAGAAGGAGAGGGAAAAAGAGAGAGAAGCAGACTCCCTGCTGGGCATGGAGCCCAATGTGGGGCTTGATCCCTGGACCCTGTGATCATGACCTGAGCCAAAAATCAAGTCAGACACTTAACCGACTGATCCACCCAGGTGTCCCCAGAACTGATATCTTAAGCACTGATGCAAAGCTAGTTTGCATGGAGCTTCAAGGAAAATACATTTTTTTTTACTGGAAAGCCAGCCTGTGAAGGATCAGTGTTAGGCAAGTTAATTCTTGCCTCTCAGCAGGTTAAGTCATAATTGTATATAATTAAAACTACCTTTGAAAAATCCAAATTTACCCAAAGCACAGTATACATTTTTTTTTAAGATTTTATTTATTTATTTGTGAGAGTGAGTGAGAGAGAGAACATGAGCGGGGGAGCAGGGGGGAGAAGTAAAGCGAGAAGCAGACTCCCCGCTGAGCAGAGAGCCTGACATGGAACTGGATCCCTGGAGCCTGGGATCATGGCGTGAGCTGAAGGCAGGTGCTTAACCAACTGAGTCACCCAAGCCCCCAGAATATACAAGGTTTATATATAGAATTCTGCACAGTAATCTTACACACACTAAAAGAGAGAATCCCTGAGGTAGACTGAAGGAAAAAAAAAAAAGGAAAGTCTATAGGGAAATACCCAGCATTCAAATCATTTGACATTTAAAACAACACTGAAATCTCTGCATGAATGAGAGCCTGGTGGAGAATTCTAGAACGTTCTTAACTCATGTACGGCGATTACTCCATTCTCTGTTAGTAGAAAATCTCTATAGCATTAATATTTATTAATAGGTTTGTTGTTGGAAGAATTATATAGTTCTTAAGTTAAACGAACTCTGTTCAGTGTTCACAGGTAGTAATTGTTGATGTAATAAAAACTACTGAAGTATTTTTGTTTTTATACAGTATTTGAGCTTTGCTTTGCTTTTGTTTTCTTGATCAAGAGCTACTTTGTAATCAAATGGAAAACAACATACAAAATATCACAAAGAAAGAAGAAAAATTATTGATAAGAAATGCATATTAAAAAGTCAAATACACTATTTTTCCTCTGTCACTTCATTAGAGGAAAACTATGTGCCAAGAAAATTCCTATCCATTGTCTGATTTAAATCTTATAATAGTTCTATGATACTTATCTTAGATGAGGAAACTCAGATTTCAAGAGATGAAGTGGCTTACCTTAGTTTATGCAGCTTGGGAATGACAATATCAGAAATAAAACCCTCTTCTTTTGAATCTAGGGCTTTCTGTCCTTCTCTTGCCTTTATATCATACCTTAACAAATAATCTGATATTTAGGCATCAAATTAAAGCTTAAATACAACAAAGAAATTCACTCGCCTCTTCATATACACTTGCTAAATAAAAATAGATATGAAATCAGCTTATTAAATATTTATCTAATGGTCCTACCTAGGCTTGCCAAAATATCAGCATCGCCTGGTTCCGGATGTTCTTAGAAATATCGTGGCATACGTGGTTCTAGATATTACTGAAAATATCAGTTTGCAATTCATCTGACTAGATTTATTCATATGCTTTGGGAGTGACAATTACTTCAATTTCAATCTAACTCAGATAGTTACCCAGCCAAGTTTGCGTTTTTTGGCTTTCCTTCTTAATCCTGGAATTAAGTTTCCTTCTTGAGTCCTGGAAATAAGTTTAACTGCATTATTACAACAGCTTAAAGACATTTTATTAATTTCAATTGTTATGTAGATAATCATATAACATAATTACAAAGGATGACATTTTAATGAAGGAATTATAATGCAATAGTTAGCAATTAACCATTTACTTAATAAAGACTATTCCAAAAAATATTAATTTAAGACTATGTATTGAACCCCCTTTATGTTTCAGACACTTCTCAGTGCTGAAGATGCAGCACTGAACAAGGCCGACAAGATCCCGGGCTTTAGGAATCACCTCCTTAGAAGCTGGAGATAAACAATAAACAAGTGAACAAAATAATAATTAATAGGGATCACAGATTGTAATGTATGCACCAAAGGAAACAAACAGGGAAACATGAGTAGTAACATGGGTGATGAGACAGGGGAACCTTCTTTAGCAGAGAAGTCAAGGAAGGCTTCCCGAGGGAGATAGTTGAGCTTACACCTGTAGGTCAGACAGAGCTCATTGTGTAAAGAGCTGGGATCGAGGCTTTCCAAGTACACAACATGGCAAATTCCTAAGACAGGAAAGAATGTGGCTGTTGGAGTAACAGAAAGTCATCCACGAAGCAGACAGTGGAGTAGATTGAGAGTGAGGTGTGGTGGGCAGAGGCCAGGTAGAACAGAGACTTGTGGGTCCCAGTAGGAGTTTGAATGTAATTCCAAGACCAATGGGAAACCACTGAAGGTAGACTCAGCAGGGGAGGGATAGAGTCTGCTTTGTGTTCCGCATGCCCTCCGGTGAGCAGTGCTCCCTTCGTGCCAAACACTGTGCTAAGACCTCTCCTTCTTACCCCCATAGGTGGTCTCATCACTATCATGATAGGAGAAAACAGAGCCACAAAAAATCATTCAGCATCACTTAGCTGATGGGTTTGAAACTCATACATCTGATTCCCCAAGACCAACGACTCAACCACCAGGCTTGGCTCTGATAATTACTAAATGGCCTCATCAATGACACATTTTTCTATTGCTGATGTTTTTAGCACTTGCTTTGCCCATTTCTTGAGACAGACTGGGATCCAAACTAAATTTAATAACCTCTTGAAGGCTAACGGCAGTATTCGTTTAAAACTAAGATTGTGGTGGAATAAAGATTCTTAGTCAGAAGATAAGTGAAGTAATTAGAACGCAAATATATTTTAAAAATGTTGTTGGTGCTAGCCAGGACCTCTTTATTTTCATAGAGGACCACCCAGGGAGCAAATAGGACTAAGCCAACGAGAAGCACTTAAGAAAACATTACATGGAAACTCACTGGTGGTTGGTAAAAATCTTATACACCACAAGAATAAACAGATTATTGCTCTGAAAGTAGAAATAGATTTGACTCTGACATGGGTGACTTAAGTACAGTCCAATCGGACATAGGTGTCTAAACTTCTCACGATATTTCTGGTCTCAGAGGCTAGTCTGTCATGTCAGCCTTCTCTGCTACTCTGCACTAGGACGGACATGTAATATATTTCAGGTGTTAGGCCTTCCTTGACTCTGCACCTATATAATTTTTCTTATTCTTAGCCTTTATATTGTTCATTTCCAAGACTGCTTGTTATTTCCTCGTACTTTGTGGCATCTTTTCAACGAGGAGGTAACCAAAGACCCAGAAGGACGTTGCTAAAGTGCGAGGAAGTCAAGTCACGGTATATTTCATAAATTACATGGTTCTTATAAAGAATTACGGAAAGGGATCTTAATATTATTTTTAGCTACAAAATAATAGTCATGGTAATGTTTACTATAAGCATTAGGCATGCCTCTAAGCGCTTTATACATATTAACGCTTGTAACCATATTAGATTGCACTATTATTACTTCCATTTTGCAGATGTGGAAACTAACACAAATACAGATTTTGTAGCCTGCCCAGGGCCCCAGAGCAAGTAAATGGTAGAGCTTGGATTGAACTCCTGCTGCCTGGCTCTGAGTATGTGTTCTTAAATACTTTTTTTATGCTGTTTTATGGCAAGATCTAGAAAGTATTTGGAGTCATGTAGCTCCTGAATTTTTAACAAAGGTCCAGAATTTAACAGAGCACTTGTATACCTTAAAGCCAGCGAACTTCATACGTTGGAGAGGATATTAATAGGCAGCAATATTAGAAGGGGCTCTTCAGAGGCATTAATAAAAGGGAGAGTTTTCTATCAACCTCGAATGATTCAGTCAGAGACATACAGAACAGATGTTTTAGGGCACACGCATCAAGAACAGGAGATAGACGCTTTAAAAGGATTTCTGGGGTAAAAATATAAACTCTAACTGAACAAACGTCCGCTGAAACTGTAGAAATTGGAAAGTGATTTCTCCTAACATCAATCTATAAAAATGAAAAGCTTCTTGCAGCTTCATGTATCACTGTCCACAAAGACTGGACTGCTCTGCTAATAGAAAATGTAAACATTTCCTCTTATCTGTGGGCTCACTTCCCCAGTGGAGTTCACATGTTTGCATCTCCGGCATAATGGGATTAATCTTGGCATTATCACAAGTCCCTGGGGGATAAGGAACACCCAGAAATTTTAGTAACTAAACCGTGGTAGGCCTTTATTATGTCCTAAGGATTTGGCTTGCATTAATGTTTTCAAGTCTCACAACAGCTCTCTGAGGTCAGCCTTGCTGGTGGGTGGGGAGCTTCTTTGCCCCCCCGCCCCGACCCCACACTGGTCTCACTAACCCCTCTCCTGTGCAGGAAGAGTTGCCGATGTGAGTTCTGAACTAGAGGCACAGGTCTTTGTTTACAGTAGAAAAGATTCCACTTCCTTAAAGTTACCATGGGACCCCCATGAGACATCTTGTGGTAAATTGACCTGGGCAAAATCTGTCTCCTGTCAAGTCACTCGCCACTTTTTTCTCTTTCACCTCTTCCATGAGGAGACAGGGTGGCTCGTAGGGTCAAACTCAGCTCTGCTAATCCAGCTAACTCAGATTCAAAAGCAAAAGAATAAGGGGCCTCCCATATGTTCCTAGGACCTGCAACATTCCCAACTGAATTTTTACCAGCAAGCCTGAATGGTGGGTTACTGAAATTCTTCTAGATATTTCTAAAACGGCCGCTTAGTTCCCATTTTGGTTATTTTCCTTATGAAATAAATATATCGACTGGAAACTCCCACAGGCATTAGAATGAGTGGCAGATTACCAAACCTAACCTTCCATTTCTCTAACAGTGAATGATTTTCTCTCTCCAGGAATTAAATGAGGCAACCAAGGTAAAGCTGGGTTAGGTCAAGTATCACTGGTACATGGTTAAAATGCAAAACATTGAGCACATGCCCTAGAGCAAGAACGCTTTAATCAAAACCTTTTTTAGTAGAAGAAATGTAAAGCCTTTGGTTCCATTGCCTGCAAAAAATCTAGAACTAACCTGGTACCCAGATTGTGTTCTTCTATAATGGGAAGTGGAAGGAGTGGAGGGATAGGAGACTGATGATCTGCCTGAGGTTAAGAGAAGCATGTTGTTCAATAAAGGGCACAGACCCAGAGCGGGCAGCAATGGTTCTGGTCCCGGATTTTCATGACTTAATGTCTCTAGAGTGAGTTTCCTTTGCTGTAGGAGGAACACATTGACCTAAATGACCTCAAGCTACCTCTCAGCTCCAGAATTTCACAGCTCTTGGAAAGGGCTGCTGGGAGAATCAAATAAGATGTGAAACCACTATAAAACATTTTTTCCACAGGCAAAAACAAAAACAAAAAATATTTTGCCACATACCTTGAAATGTATTATTACATGGCAAATGATAGCAAACTAATTCTAAATGTCTTAGGAACATGGGATCCGGGTGATTTCCCACTTTGGTCCCCTCCGGGGCATTCCCACCCAAAGCAACACCCAAGGGAACATCGAAAGGCCTAGAACATCCTTAAAGAGCAAGGGTCTCTGCGTTGTTTTTTGCCCGAGACTCTTTTCTTCCCCAGCTGGGGTTCCTTTGAATTGATTTCCTGGGAAGAACACTCCCATTGTCACAGAGGAAAGTTGCGAAAGTTGCAATCTATAGAGAGGCAAATAGAACTCACCAGGAAGGTAATGAAACAGGTTTTGCTTAAATCCCAGAGAACTGGGAAATAGTGAAGTATCAGTTTGAAATTATACTTTATCACAGCAGTTAAAATAGAAGTCTAACAAGTAGGCATTGTCTTTAGAGAAATGGACAGAATTTGTGAATGAGGAAAAGATCTAGTGGTAGAATGGGGCCAAGGGGGAGAATGATATGACATATGGGCTTGGTGAGGGTAGATGCACATGATAAAATGTTACGAAAAAGTCCCACTATGTATAAGGGGCTTTACCTACATTGATTTAAAACAACCAAGCAAAACAGATACTAGAATCCCCACTACATAGGCGAAGAAAGTGAAGTCTAGGAGAGACAAATTGCTCTAGTGACAGAGGTAAGTAAGTAGAAGCCGACTCCTCAATGCTACCCTAAAGACACTAATGATTCCTCAAATCCTCCTTCTCCCCATTGCTGTATTCATCACTGAAGTCTCCATTTGGACAGCTGTGGAGGATGGGGGTGAGAAAAGTGTCCTGTTGTGCACACAAGTGAGTGTTCATACACATGTCAGTGTTAGCGCAGTCATAACTGCTGGCTTAGGTGCTGAAGATACAGATATGATCACCAACCCAGGGACCGCTGACCTTTGTCTAGCTCAATAGTGGGATTCTCAGGTGTGTTAAACCAAGCAGAGAAGTCTCTTCTTTTGTGTAGTCTCTTGCAGTTTGACCATACTGTCAAGTTAATCAACAGCAAAATGGACAGGTTCCCTCCCCGGGCCCCAAGGGTGTAGAGGGGTGTAGCGTTGAGGCAGTTGACGTCTAGGTGGTAATGGAGGATTTGTTTGTGCAGCTTTGTGTCACTGCTCAGGAGGGGGCCAAATAGGAAAGAAGAACCAAATCCACTCCGGGAGAGACAAAGTCCATTTGATATGGACTAACTACTATTATATCAACAAATGCCATTTTTCTGATTTCCAAGGTATGAAATAGTTTTTTAAGTACATTTTTTTCCAGTTTTTCTACCAACAAGGACCTCTTTTCTTTCTTCTTTAATTGAAATATAGTTGACATACAATTTTATAATAAGGATCTCTTTCCTTACATTTACACTGAGACCCCATGTTTTGAAAGATCTTTGTCTACCAAATTTCATTTACTGAGTAAAGCAATGTGCTTGCTGAGTTTTATTCATCAAAGACATAACTGCCCATCAAAGCTTCTAATGAGCTTTGGGATAACTAATATTTCCACAGTGTACTAATTATAATTCTAGGCTAAAGCAAAAGAAAGTTGACATTTTAATTAACATGGGCAGCTTTGCCATAGTAAATGAGCCATTTCTACTGGCTATTTTATACTGAAATACTGAGAATAGCTTCCAGTTGTCCTATAGATCCAGGCATCTGGGGTTCAAAAACAATGGAGTTCGATGGTCCTTGAAACTGGGTCAGGTGTCTTTTTAATGTAATCCCTTAGGACTTTCTGCAGGCTCTTTCCATCACATTTTCCACCTTGCATTGTAATTATCTTTTTTCTTTTTGGCTTAAACAACAGGCATTTATTACTAACAGTTCTGGAGGCTAGGGAGTCCAAAATCAAAGTGGTAGCTTTCGTTGTTCCTGGTGAGAGCTCTTGCAGACAGGCCCCTTGGGGTTGTGTCCTCACATGACCTCTTCTTTGTGCAGCTTGGGACAGAAAGAGCCATTATAAATGTCTTTTTACATATGCATAACTAGCTTTTGATTACTTAGCTACCATCTCTAATTCTATGAGTATACCTACTGAGTTTCTTCCAAATATGTGCTTTCCCTCCACATTTCCAATGGATGTTATTTTCTCCATCTGATGTCACCAATATCTGTTTTGTTACAAGTGCATTCAAGTATTTTGGTACATATTAATTCAAAGAAATGAAAATACCCTTTCTCCAACTCCCAACTTGACAAATAAGCAGAAGCAGATGGTACACTTGTTGAATGAATGAAATAAGGAGAAAGGGTAAAGGAAGAGGGAAAGGATAGGGAAATATTTTTAAATTTATCAAAATATGAGCTTAGTTAAACATAGAAGAGAAGGCGAACATCAATGCACAGAGGGCATGCTCATTAGCTGAATGTAACTGGAGTTTACAGACCAAGGAGAAAATAATGGGAGATGATGGTGCAGGTTGCGGGTCATGTGTTCACCAATAAGAAATTTAGGTTCTATGTGGAAGCTACAGAGTCACTGAAAATTTTTGGAAAAGATATATTTGTGCTTTAGAAAGCATAATGGCTCTGACCACAATGTGACCAGTGTGTAATCCAGATGTCAGCAGCATCGACCCTGCCCAGGAACACAATGGAAATGCCCTTGGGTTCCCCCAAGTCCACGGTCCTCTCATAGATCTCTGCTATTTCCCAGGGAGTTCCTATTTGGCCTCCCCAGTCTCTCTGGCTCTTGTTCTCTTCCTTCCTTCCTTCCTTCCTTCCTTCCTTCCTTCCTTCCTTCCTTCCTTCCTTCCTTCCTTCATTCCTCCCTTTCTTTCTTTCTTTCTTTCTTTCTTTCTTTCTTTCTTTTTTTCTTTCTTTCTCTTTCTTTCTTTCTTTCTTTCTTTCTTTCTTTCTTTCTTTCTTTCTTTTTTTCTTTCTTTCTTTCTTTCTTTCTTCCTTCCTTCCTTCCTTCCTTCCTTCCTTCCTTCCTTCCTTCCTTCCTTCCTTCCTTCATTCCTCCCTTTCTTTCTTTCTTTCTTTCTTTCTTTCTTTCTTCTTTTCTTTTTATTATGTTCAGTTAGGCACTGTATAGTACATCATTAGTTTTTGATGTAGTGTTCAATGATTCATTAGTTAAGTATAACAGCCAGAGCTCATCACAACATGTGCCCTCCTTAATACCCACCACCCTGTTACCCGCTCGCCCTGTTCTCTTTCAGCATCAGTCCTAATCAGACATCCAGTTCTCTACTTCAGTTTCAAACACACAATAAACCAACAGTTTCATTTCATTTACACAGTCTTTGTCTTTTTTGTTTGCTTTTTAGTTTCGATAGCTTGTTTTCATTTGGTTTGGTTTTGAAAACTGCACAGATTTCTTAGGGAAGACACAGAAAGGTTTACATCTCAACAATATGAATTGATGGGAAAATGAGGCATCATTCTCAAAACACCCTTGGCCATCCACCGCCCTGGGGCATTACTGGGTTGCCTTGGGCACTCATCTCTACTTTTCCCTATTGGACCACTATGATTTTTACACTTCTTTTTGGAATATTCCAGGAACTAGGAATGCCTTTCCCCCTATTTAACCAGTGTGCCCTCTGCTTTGATGTCTGATTCCTGTAGATGTCTCTGTCCTGGGGTGGATTCAGCTGACCCCAAGCAGACTTATCAAGGCATATTCTCATAAAGAGTATTTCTTCCTCAGAAGAAACTCTCACAACAACTGTTAGGAGGGTTAGATTTTTTTCATCGTTATAAAAATGATTGAAAGAAGACAGAGTTGCAATGGAAAAAAGAAACAGTTGGTGCAGAAATGTAAGGGAAAAAAATATGAGAAGGCTGAAATAGTAGCAGTGCAGATAAAAAGGTTGTTTTAAGAGATAATGAGATAGAATCAATAGTACTTGAAGATGGATTGGATACCAACTTTGAGGAGGGAGAGATAGGGTCAAAAATAATTTTGTTTTCTTACTAGGGCAACTGGGACTACCATAAATGATAATGACATTCACCAACGTAGAGAATACTGAAGGATTGTTATTAGTTGGTATGTTATTTTTTAAGTATTGAGTCGAGATGTCTGTGGAACATGCAACGAAGTTGTCCACTACATCATTGGATTTATTGGTCTGGGACTCTGAAGATATTTAAATATCACCAGAATTTCCGATTCGAAGCCATATAATAGATTACATCAACCTGGGCCAGTATAATGTGAATGAAGAAGAGAAATGACAAGAAAACTGGGAAGACATCTACCCGTAAGTAGTGGAGAGAGAAAAAGAGGCCCTCGCAGAGCGAGGAGGGGCTGTCAGAATGTAGTAATGTACTGTAATAATCATGAAGGAACTAATGTCTTGAAAGCCAAGAGAAAAAATTCTCCAGAAGAGAGAATGATCACGGTGTTAAAAAGTCAAGTTATAGGGGTCCAAAATCTTCCGTTGGATTTCCTCCTTTACTGAAGAAAGGAAAACAGCATGAGATTTGGCAGATTTGAATTAAACAGCTGTTTTAATTTCTTCTCAGTTCTAATAATTTATTTCTCTTTAACCCAATTTTCATTACCAACAGGCAAATATGTTCTAAATGTTCCAGAATGACTTTCTTATTTTCACACCTATGGAATAATGATAATCATAGGGCATACCTGAGGGGCCATACGTCACCTCCATCTTGAGTGATAAAGCTGAAAGTCAGAAGGAAACCAACATTATCATAGCATAACATTAGCCTGGCAGTTACAAAGCTTCAGCCATTGTCTGGTGAACGTTAGTCATATTTAGTAGCTGTATTCAATCTTTCAGGTCACTGGGTCAGATGTTGTAGTAAATGGTATAAGAGAATAAATACAGATTACTGAATGTCCAGAAACGTATCTATTAGGAGAATATGCCCTAGGACAGCAGTAATTTGATTTTTTTAAATCTTATTTTCTTCCTTTATACATTATTCAGACAGTCATAACAAGATCTCCTTCAATATAATTTGCCTGGCTGCCTAATGTTAACAGATACTATTCTTTAAGAGCAAAGGATAATATCCAGAAGTATTCTCCTACCTGAGAGAAAAGATTTCACAGAAACTGACGTGGTGAGTGCTGTGCTATGCCACCCAGAACCCCCATCTCAAGCTTAAGGTACCCATTCTATGGGCTGCCTGGAGATCCTTGCCACTCGAAGCTGAGACCCTCCCTGAGCCGGAAATACTGCCTCATCCAAGTTTAAGCACAAGGACGATCCACACCCAATGACTGGCTAATAGGGTAAAAAGCCAGACCCCCTGTCTGGCTCCTGCCCTGAATCTGGACAACTCTACAGAGCCAAGCCAATTCTAGCACTCCTCCAGCTCCAGCTCAGGCCTCCGTGGCAACTACACACATTTCCACTTCTTCCTTTGCCCAAATCTGCTTCCCTCACTCCTTCATTGGCATGGATCCCGAGAGCACCACCCCTGAACTCCCTGCATACAAATCTCAAGTGTCTCCACCTCTGGTTTCCAGGGAGCTCAACCTGAGATAACCGCTGTTACATGTTTATTTAGATACTCGAGATTAAGAGATAGTCTCCTAAAGCATTTAGTATTATAAATATCTGCTTTTAAACCTTTAAAATACAAAAGGACAAAGTGATGATAACATACATTTGTAACTGTCCATCATCCACATTGTGTGGGCTCATAGTTTAGTTCATAATGATTGCATCCTCCATCATTTCTGTACAAATGCCATATTGAGTAGAAGGTTTCTTATCTCTTAATTTAACCACTCATCTTCCCTTCTTCTTGAAAATTTTAGGAAGTCTGTTGTTGTGCTTTTGCTGTTCATGGTGTTATTGTTGACTATTTCATTTTTTAAAAAAGATTTTATTTATTTATTTGACAGAGAGAGAGCGCACAAGCAGGGGGAGCAGCAGAGGGGGGCTCCCTGCTGAGCAGGGAGCCCGATCCAGGGCTCAATCCCAGGACCCCTGGATCATGACCTGAACAGAAGGGAGCTACTTACCCACTGAGCCACCCAGGTGCCCCTGCTGTTGACTATTTCTATCTTCCTTTTATTAACTTTGATTATTACCTTCTTTATATTCAAAAGTTCCCTATTCACAATTATTTAACCTTTTATATCCACCTATAATCTTCACTGATTGCATTAGCTTATAGAAATATCTACTGTGTTCCTTAAAGTATCTGTGATTTTTTTCTTCTTGGTTTACTTCCTTCCTCTTTTTTGAAACATGTCCCTCGACACTTCCGTCACTTTTCTGGGGGTTTTTTAAGAGATTTTATTTATTTATTTATTTACTTACTTACTTACTTATTTTATTTAGAGAGTGTGAGCAGGGGGAGGGGCAGTGAGAATCTCAAGCAGACTCCTCACTGACCCACTGACAGCAGAGTCCAACACGGGGCTTTATCTCACCACCCTGAGATCATGACCCGTGCTGAAATCAAGAGGCAAACGCTTAACTGACAGCCACCCATGCGCCCCACTTCTGTCACTTTTTTTAAAGGACCAAGGCTTCGTTTACTTTAATCAACCCTCTTATGTTTTAAAGTTTGTTCTATTTGTTAGCAGTTTAGAATGAGATTTTAGTGATGTTAATTAGAGAAACTAGAGGTGCCCTAATTATGTCTCGTCACTCACTCTATGCCCATGGATTTCCCCCCTAAAAACGAAAATCCCAAGAATTAAACAACATGGTATACAAGATACCATTCCAAACCAGGCAAAGACAGAAGCGGAACAACTTGATCTAGACTAAAAGCCTCATCAGAATGCAGCCCCAGCTCTTATTATCAACTAATCTAAAGAACGGCTAATGCATTCAGGCCCCAAAGTCAAGAAAAAATGAGAAAGACAGCTGACCTCATACATCTGTTTACCCCATGGAAGCTAGAATATGAACAGCGCACAGATAAATGCACAACCTTTTACATAATGGGATCTCAGCATTTCCAGCAGCTTGACCCATCCCTTAGAATGTTCTCCTAGGGAGGAGCAAGAAAGAGAGTAGGCAGAGGGCCTGGTGAAAAAAACAGTCCCCATACACTTTCTCTCTCTCTCTTTCTCTCTCTCTCTCTCTCTCACACACACACTGATGTAGAGAAAATTTGTTATTTTCCTGAAGTTTTTACTTCTGCTAACTTTCCCTGCTTTTGAAAAATTAGGCTAGCCAAATAGAAAGAAGCAGTCTTACCATGTATTTCTATAAGGAGTGCTATTCACCTGATTTTTCCCACTCTGGAAATCAGAATTTTTTTCTAAACTCAAGATAAGATCCACTGGGGTGATGAATATTACCTAGTTATCACCAGACTGTTATCATAGTAAAATATTCCATCATATTTATAAATATCTGTCAACCCCCAGAGACTCCCCCACCCTGATTCCATCTATAACTTACCTCTTCACAGTCCGTCAACTAAAGGGATAATGCCTCGCACTGCTGGTGATCCCAGAACTCTGCTCTAGCAGCATAAATGGTGGCCACACCAATTAGTCACTGCAGGTAATAAATCACCTGAGACTTTGAGTATTGGGCCTACATACATAATACAAAAATTAGAAGAATTTCTTATTTTAGGATTTTATAAAGATGAGAAAGACATATACAATGTACTAACAAGGTATGTCCTGTTCTGTCCTGTTATCTATATTTTATAGCTGAAGAAACCAAGGCTTGGAGATAATAAGTGATATTGCCAAAAATGTAATTACCAACTGAAATGAGAAGAATATAAAACTTATTAGGCAGTGGATTCTGGTAAATGTTTTCCATGTCTCTACTTTCATGTGGTTAAGAGAGTAGAATGGGTTCCACTGGTTTCTCCATAGTGTCTCCTTCTTGTTCATGCCCCATGTGATCTAATCAGTACTAAGACCAGTTCTCTCTTCAAGTCCTCTTTATTAATCCTTAGCCTTTTTTTTTCAGTTGAAGTATAGTTGACACACAATGTCACATTCATTTCAGTGTACATATAGTGATTCAACAAGTCTATGCATTATGCTATTGTCACCATGCAACACTATTACAATACTATGAACTATATTCTCTATGCTGTCCCTTTTATTCTTTTGATTTTTATATTCCATAACTGGAGGCCTGTACTTTCCACTCCGCATCATCTATTTTGCCCACACCCCACACAATCCCCCTGGCAACCATCAGTCTGTTCTCTGTATTTATGGGTCTATTTCTGCTTTTTGTTTGTTCATTCATTTTGTTTCTTAGATTCCACATATAAATGAAATCATATGTTATTTGTCTTTCTCTGTCTGAAATATTTCACTTACCATAATACCCTCTAGGTCCATCCAGGTTGTCACAAATGGCAAGATATCATCCTTTTTATGACTAATATTCCATTGTATTTATATATATGTATATGTGTATATACACGCAAACCATATTTTTGTCCATTCATCTATCGATGGACTCTTGGGTTGCTTCCATATCTTGGCTATTGTAAATAACGCTGCAATAAGCATAGGGATGGCTATATCTTTTTAAATGAGCATTTTCACTTTCTTTGGGTGAATACCTCATGGTAGAATTACTGGATCATATGGTATTTCTATATTTAATTTTTTGAGGAAACTCCATACTGTTTTCCACAGTGGCTGCATCAGTTTACCTTCCCACCAACAGTACATGAGGGGTCCTTTTTCTCCACATCCTCATCATTGCTATTTCTTGTCCTTTTGAATTTAGCGATTCCGACAGGTGTAAGGTGATATTGTGGTTTTGATTTGCATTTCCCTGATAAGTAGTGATGTTGAGCATCTTTTCATGTATCTGTTGGCCATCTGGATGTCTTCTTCAAAAAACTGTCTATTAGGTCCTCTGCTCATTTTTTAATCAGATTGTTTGGGTTGTTTTTGGTTTTGGATTTTTTTGGGGGGCGGGGGTTTCGTGTGTGTGTGTGTGTGTGTGTGTGTGTGTGTTGAGTTGTATGAGTTCTCTATATTCTGGATATTAACTCCTGTTGATTAATCCTGAATCTTTCTCTTTCCTTACTGAACCACTATTGTCTTTAAGATCTCAGTATTTCCTGGTTTATTTTTGCTCTTCCCTGATACGTTTTACAGAATGCTCTTATTTTTCCTATCTTCAAGTAATTTCTCTTGAAACCACTTCCTTTGCCAGTGGCTTGCTTTGTAGAAAAATTCATCCAAAAAAATCATCTGAATTCCTTGTCTACAACCCTTCTTCTGCTATTGTCTCCTAAACGCACTTGAGCAAGATTTTCTCCCACCACTACACAGGAACTGCTCTTGTAAAGGTCTCAAATTATAATCACATTGACAAATACAGTGGTCAATTCTCAGCCCATGCCTGACTGAATAGAGAGCAGTGTTTGAGACACTGGATCACTATATCATCTGTGACTTCATGTCTGTGATTTCCTTTGGAATTTCCAGGATGTTATCCTTCCCTATCTTTCCTCCCATCTCGCTGCTACTCTTCCTCATCTACTGTGCTGGTACCTCTTTATTTCTCAGAACTCTTAATGTTGGAGCTCTCTCAAGGCTATGACCTCCCCACTTTTCTGTCTACACTCAGCCTTTTTGGTGGCCGTCCTGTGACCTTGTGACCTTAAATACCACTTGCATTCCAACAACTCCCAATTTTTATATCCAAGCTCATATTTCTCTTCCAAGCTCTATCCTCATATACCCAAAAGCTTATTTGACAACTCCCTTTGATATTGAAAGGACATCTTACTCTTACACCTAACATGTCCAAAACTCTACCCCTGATCTTCCTTCCCCAAATTATTCCATCCATGGTCTTCCCACATTTACTCAAGGTCACTACATATCTTTCCAGTTTTCAGGTTAACACTTCAGAACTGTCCTTGACTTTTCTCTTTCTCTCACAAAGAATAGCTAGTTCAGCAAGCCAATCCTGTCAGCACCATCTCCAGCATATACCCAGAATCTGACTGTTTATCCCACTGTATTGCTACCTTCTTGGTCCCACCCACTCTCACCTCTGACTGGGGAAACCTCAAGAGACACCTAACATGCCTCCTTCTTTCCATCTTTGCCTCTCTTTAGTCAGTTCTCAATTTGGCAGCCAGAGTAATCTTTATAAAACATAAAGTCAGGTTATCCATTCCAACGCTCAAAACACTATAATAACTTCTCACACAATAAGTAGTAAAAGTCTAAATCCCATAGTCGTCTCCAGGACACCAAAAGTTTGACCTTACCACAGTCCAATCCCCTATTCTCACTGCATTCCAGGTTCCTTGCTGTTCTTAAAAGAGGCCAAGCATATTCTTTCAGTTTGGAACATATCCAGATAGCTAACTCCATCACCTCTTTTAAGTCTTTGCTCAAATGTCACCTATTCGGTGAGACTTACCGAATCACTTATTTTAAATTGAAAACCTCCCTTAATACTCTTGATCTCACCTACCCTGCTATAGGTTTTTTATTTTTCATAGAACTTATCTCCTTTGACTATCCTATAAAAATTAACTAATTTATTATGTGTCTCCCCCTATTATAAGATACATTCCATGAGAGGAAGAACTTGGTTTGCTTTTTTCAATAATGTATCCCAACTACATTAAACAGAGCCTGGCACATAGTAGGTGCTCAATAAATATCTGTTGAATGAATGGCTTTGGTAGTGCTGTCTCTCTAACCTGAATACTCTGTTACTTATTCTGTCTTCCTTGGTGACTGGCTGCTCCCAAGAGCTTAAAGGGTGTCTGTGTATTCTACCAAAGATAGGATATTTTGTCATCATTTTTATTGAGGTGAGAGTTATATAACATAAAATTAACCGTTCCAAAGTGAACAATTCAGTGGCATTTAGTACATTCACAATGTTATATAGTTCATCACCTCTATCTAGATCCAAAATATTTTCATTACACCGAAAGAGAAGCCCATACCCCTTAAAGAGCTCTTTCCTATTCCCCTCTACCCTCAGCCCCTGACAACCACCAATCTTCATTCTTTCTCTGTGGGTTTACCTATTCTGGATATTTTATATAAATGAAAGTATACAATACGTGGCATTTTATGTGGTTTTCTTTCACTGAGTATGATGTTTCTGATATGCCACAATATTGGTATCAGTACTTCATTTCTTTTATGGTTGAATAATATTTCATTTATGTATGTGTCATGTCATACTTTGTTTATCTGTTCATTTGATGGCCATTTGGGCTGTTTCTACTTTTTAGCTGTTGTGAAGAGCTGCTATGAACATGTGTATATATGTATTTGTTTGAGTACCTGTTTTCAGTTCTTTGGGGTATAGATCTAGGAGCAGAATTGCTGAGCCATATTGTAATTCTATGCTTAACTTTTTGAGAAACCACCAAAGTGTTTTCCACAGTAGCCAAAACATTTCACATTTCCAACAGCGATGTGTAAGGGTTCCAATTTCCCCACATCCTGTCCACACTTGTTATTTCCCATTTTTAAATTATTATTATAGCGTCCCAGTATGTGTGAGGTGATATTTCACCACGGTGACAAATGACTGACTAATGATACTGAGCATCTTTTCTTGTGCTCATTGGCCATTTACATATCTTTGGAGAAATGTCTATCCAAGTCCTTTGCTCACCTTTTTAATTGGGTTTTTGTCTTTTTATTGTTGAATTTATTGTTGTTTTATTCCGAATACTAGATGCTGATCAGATGTATCACTTGCAAATATTTTCTCTCATTCTATAGGTTGTTTTTTCACGTTCTTGATAATGGCTTTTGATGCATAAAAGTTTTCATTTTGATGAAATTTTAGTGATCTGTTTTTTCCTTTTGTTGTTCGTAGTTTGGGTGAAAGGAAGGTTTTAAAGCCATTCTACGGGGCGCCTGGGTGGCTCAGTCATTAGGCGTCTCCCTTCGGCTCAGGGCGTGATCCCAGGGTCCTGGGATCGAGCCCCGCATTGGGCTCCCTGCTCTGCTGGGAGCCTGCTTCTTCCTCTCTCACTCCCCCTGCTTGTACTCCCTCTCTCGCTGGCTGTCTCTCTCTCTCTCTGTCAAATAAAAAAAAATAATAAAATAAGGCCATTTTAGTGGGAAAAGTTTCTTCCTACTTGTAGCCCAAACTTTAATCAAATCCTAAATGTAAATAGCACCATGACCCATCTTTGTAAACCCCATTCTGCATCACCTGGACAGCAGTAAATCTGGACATCACCACTCATGATCACAGAGCAGTTCCTCCCAGCTCCTGCTGTTTCTTTCCTTGTGGAACAAGCTTCCCTGTTATAACACTCCTGGCCTCGGTCCACCCCCATCCACCCTTCTGCATTATCAGTAAGCAGAGTTAGGAGTGATAAGCTGGCAGAGTTGGCATTGCTCCTCCCTTTCTCTTGAGACCTGGCTTGCCCATAGAGAACACGTGTCCTGCTCTGCTATCTGCCAGTGGTGAAAGGGCCTGCAGCTGAGGGTATACATTGGCTCAAATCTTATGTCCGTAATAAAGGTGATGGTTTTATTTTCATATGCCTTTCTCATTCATTCATTTATTCATTTATCCATTCAACCAATAATAATGAAAGCCTGTTCTAGGCCAGGTCCTAACATGCTGGGGATACAGCCATAAACAAAATAGACCAAAAAAAATCCTGTGTTCATTGATCTATGGTCCTAACATGAAGATGGGGAGAGATAAACAAGATAAGTAAGATTATGTCAGTCAAGAACACAGAGGTGCCATTTTATTGGCCCCCTCTTACTCCAAAAATGACCAATGTCATTGAGTTTTCAGTCTCATGACTCAGAAAAGTTATCATTTTCTCTGGTTGACATTCTTGGTTGCAAACAAAAGAAAGGAACTCTGGCTCTCTAATGTATAGGTGAGATTAATAAAACCTTGTAGAGGTGTTCACAAGGTAGAGAAGTAGTTTTGAAATGTAAAGAGGAGCCAAGGGGGTCTGGAAGCCTACAGCAGGCTATAATCCCTGACCACACATGGCTCAAATCCCTGACCTCACAGCTCCACAGCTCCTTCTCAAGGGGCAGGTTCCTAGGCAGGAATAACCAACGGTGGAGCCGAAATCACGTGTGCATGCTCTGGTTCCCAGAGACAGGATAAGAGAATAACTGGCTTTTTTCAATTTCTATAGTGAAAGGTATGGATCAGTTTCCTGCTGAGGCCCACATAATGAGATCATTTAAAAATGAAACTGGTTGGGTGTTGGGCTGCCTGCCTGGCCAAAAGAGACATGCATCCATTATATTAACACCATGGTCTTTCTTGCCCCTTAAGTCCTGCTAATCTTACGTTTCTACTTCCTTTTTTTATAAGCAATGCTTAGCCTGCTTTTTTTCTTTCTTTTAATCTTATGGCTAGAAAATGGAAAAAAATACCATTTGAAACTGCAAGTACTTTTGTCTCCTGACAGATGAAGAATCGAATTAAACTTTGAGGCAAAATGCTCCTTCATTTTTATGGAAAAAAACCACCTCTATACAACAACACAGCATCCATTCCGAGTACAGATGTTTCTAGTAGAGCTATGTCTCTGAAGATTTAGTTGCCTTGTTGAGATAAATGTTTTTTTGTTTTCTGGTGGGATAGAAACTGCCCTATCTCTTTGTATTATTTGTCTTGGAGGGGTGTGTGTGTGTGTGTGTGTGTGTGTGTGTACACTCGAGTTCAAGCACTTTTTCAGAGGCAGTTTGGGAGCAAAAACTCTAAAAACTAAAGAAATATGATATTTACTGTGAGCAGACAAGACACTGTAAAAGGAAACTGGAGATACAATGCTCTAACATGGTATTGCTCAGCAGGGAATAACACAGAATGTGGAAAATATACTTATTTTTTGACATTGTTGAGGTGCGATTATCTTTGGAGGCCCCAGGACAAGACCATAAAGGGTGGGTTGTGAGTTGGCTCCGCTCAGGAGAGGGAACACCCCTCCAGCACCAATCTGGCAACCACTTCCTTTGGCTACAGCCACATTCACCACTGCATGCGTTTCCACGTTCAGGAGCCCAAACCTGTAGCTACCGCCCCCTCTCCTGTGACCACAGGGAGAGCTACCTCCCCCCCTCCTCCCATGTCACTGGCTCCTGAGACGATATCTGACATGAGGGTTTCTCAGTGGCAGACCTGGGCAATCTGTCAGCAGTCTAACTGCAAGGCAGACTGAGCAAGCCAGTGGGGAGCCCCTGACAACTCCTTTAGAGGGAGAAGGTCTGTGCCACCATTCCCTCCCCCTACCAACCCACTCCCGCTGAGGCGGGGATCCTCAAACGTAAGAAAGAATTTGAATAGACAAAACAATGACAATTGCCCACCGCACATTCTAACATCGTTTTAAATATGGTGGTATCTTATAATACAATCCAATATTAATCTTGGTACCATCGTGTTCATTTTCTGCCTGGAAACCAAGAGATAAAGCAGTATCATCGCCTGATGAATTGAAGTTTAAATGTGCTGTCATTAAAAATTTTTAAATTCAGTAATTCAATCCATTCAATAAGTACTGGTAAGTGCAGAATCTTAATTCATGGTATTTAGTAATACTTTAGAGTTAGGAGAGCTGAAAGCAATGTAGAAAGCCTTACCCAAAGATTTTATTAAATATCCTAAAATTACTCATTAAAGAAAGAAATTTAGAAAAAATACAATTTTACAATTCTACTATTTCCCTGAATGCTTTTTGCATATTTACATTCTTTTCCAATTTTTTGCACATCTCTAATCTTTTTCATCTTAATGTCTTATGGAATCATATTCAAAATATCACCAATTTAAAAATGAAGCAGTAGAAAAATATTATAAAATATGTTTCATATAAACCATATATATTTTTTAAAGAGCTCTAGAGACAGATAGACAGATCTCTCCTGAATCTCAAAACATATTTTCAAACATCGTGTAATGAGCACATACTATATGACAGAAAACACAGCTTGTTATTGAGAGAGACTAATAGAATATGTCTATCTTTCACACCTAAGTAGCTAACCTACCTTAAGTTAAATTTTGCTTATGGTGGGAAGGAGGATATATTTTAATTTCCTTCAATATGAAAAACTTTTCCAGAGTCATTTATTAAAGCTTATACCCCTCCTTCATTGATCTGCAGTGTGGGCTTCGCCATCTACCCAGCTGAAATTGAGACATAGCCCTGTTACGCCCACTGCACCGTTTCACCATCTCTGCATTAACGGTGGGCTCGCCAAGCACAGAAACTGCTCCAGAGCAGCCTCATTTGGAGAAAGCGGGATGGGCTCACGCACCTGGTTCCTCTGATGAAGGCGACAAGTCGGCATGTCGTCTGAAGGGCAGTCCCCGAGGATGGGCCTGTTTTAGGGTCTGTGAATCCTAAAAGTGACCACATCCAGAACCAGTCCTAAATGACTCTGTGCTGTGCTTTCTTCCCATCATCCCAAAGCCTCCATTAAAGTCGTGCTATGTTTTATAGCCTTGCCTCATCTTTCACAAGAGAAATAAGACAAGATACCAGTGAGTAATGAGATGAAATAGTACGAGGCAGGGCAGCTTTCGGGAGACGAGACTCCATAAATATTTTCCCAGGGCCTCCTGAGAAAAGAGCACTGGCACCTGTGTTAGAGGATAAATGAAGAGCAACCTGAAGATAGAGACATCTGGAGACATAGATTTATCTCCCTGGACCCATTTGTTTACATCACAGAATGGTGAAGTAGAAACCTTTCCTGCCTCTCCCCAGAGAGGATTTGTTTGCATTCTAAAACAAAATCCTCTCTCTCTTTCCCTCCCTCTCTGCCTCTCTCTCTCTTTCTTTCTCACCTTTCCCCCACGTCCCTCCAGGCCCCCAAAGGGGAGGATGGGCAGAAGTGCCAACAACTTTGATATTAATTCCAAGTTTCATAATTTGGGGGTTCTTCCCCTGTACGTAAACACCCCCATGTACAGGTACAGATTAACATTCCATGAAGAATTAGGGCTTCGGGAACCGATGTTCTATAGGAGTTCTGCACAACTGTTCTATAAGGAAGCTCTGTTCCCTGACCCTGGGAGGTCATCTTTATGGATCTAGATAGAGATGTAAACGTACGGATGCGAAGAGGGAGGCAGACTGATTGAGATAGAGAGGTAGGATGATGGCGGGTGAGCCTGTTAGCTTGTAAGTAGGGTAACAGTTCAGATTTTTCACAGCTGCAGGCTCACCGTCAGCTACAACCCAAGTAAAACAGCTCCGGAAGTGACAGAAAGTGATCTTGCGTGGACTAAACAGGCAGCCTGGGGACCTGAAGTCTGGAGCTGCATGGTGCTGAGTCTGCAAGAGGCATCCAGGGCAGATCTGCTCTTAAAGTTTCCAGTAGGTCTGCGGGGTGAGAAAATTGGTAACGGACGGAAATTTCTGTGATCAAGGGGTTTGGGAGATGAGGTTGGAGAGGCAGGCTGGCGTAAGACCAGAATTACCAATGTCACATTGAAGAATTTGGACTTTATAGGTAATAAATACTTTTAAGCAATGATCAGATTTGTGAGTTTGTGTGTGTGTGTGTGTGTGTGTGTGTGTGTGTGTTTTAAAGATCACTCTGACAGCAATGCCTAGCATAAATGACAGGAGGCGACTAGCAGCAGGAAACCAAAAAGTAGAAACTACTATACTAGTCTAGGTGACAGATGATGAAGTCTTCCACGAAAGGTCTACAGATTCTAGTCCTGTCTCCTAAATTGATGTTAAAGTTAGAACTAGCTTCTCTGATGATTGAAGACGTATTTGTTCCTGTTTCCAGAATTAGGACTATAGCAAATATGCTTCTTGTGCTCATTCAAATTGAATATATAATCAATTCTCCACTACATATCCTCTTGCTAACACTGCTCCTTACAACTAAATATATCTTTCTCTGGAAGGGTCTTCGTACTTCTGTTCCCACATAGAAGCCATGTATTTCTCATTTCCTCTCCCTTTCTCCTCTTCCTTCTCTCATTCTGTAGCCCTTACAGAGACAAAATGGGAACACCAGAAGTATCTTTCTTCCCTTGCGTCTTACTCCTTCTGCTCCACCTCTAACTTCTCCGTTTTTTCCTGTCATTCAATCCTCGAAAACTTCCATGTGTAGCTGATAGCTGACACTGACGATGTCCCCAGCTGGAACCAAGGGAAGACTATTTGGGGCTTCAGCTACCTCAACTCCCACGTGTCTGGGGTTCTGGTGTCCACTGCTGTTGACCTTGCATTCTCTTTCTCTCACAAGTTCTGTATAATTTGAATCCATGCCTTCAGTGCATCCTGACTCTTCATCCTCTTGATACCTGTTGGGGTCCCTATGGCTTCTATGTCCATTCATTAATTTTTCTTCTTCTCTTCACTGATGTTCATGTTGCTTTTATCTCAGGAAGCAGAGTAGCTCAACTTACACTTCCAATAATCCTGCAAAGAAGCATAACAAAAGATATGCTTACACTTCCAATAATCCTGCAAAGAAGCATAACAGAAGATATGATCTCTGTTTCGTAGATGGGAAAACTAAGTCACAGAGACATGAAGTGACTTGTTTCAGAGTCACATGTTAACTGGTGTCAGTGCCAGAACAAACAGCCTGGCTCCCTTACCCATCATGCACTACTCTTTCTAGGATGATATCCTAACCAGCAAGAAAAAAAAATTTTTTTTCCAAATCAAAGGCTTCCATTCATACCCAAGGATTTATTTGAAGCTTTCCATAATACTCATAAAAAAAGAAAAATATATAGGGAAAGCTTAGAATAGCCTTGAATGCCATAATTCAGATTGCCTTTCTCTTAAAAAAGAAAAAATCGGGCCTAAAGTTTTGTCAAAACACTTGGGCTACATTTCAGACACAAACCAGAGAATTTGTAGTTATCTAGAGTTCAGAAAAAGCCTTTCAAAATTATTTCCAACTGTCCGGATAATAGAAGGAAAGCGTTTAATGATTTTATTGGTATAATCAAAATAACTTCATTTCCATCCCATTATACATATCCCAAGGAAAAATGAAATCTAGAGTATTTTAGTCACATCATCGTATGATTATATTATCTTTAGAAGTATAAATTCTTGAATCCAATAGCTTAAGAGATAGATAAATATCTAATGGATAACTTGATGCTTTTCCAAAGACATTCAAGTGCTACTGAAATTCCAAGAAACAGCTCTTAGTTTCATCGATCTTTTCTTTTTTTTGGTCTCTATTTCATTTATTTCTTCTCTAATCTTTATTATTTCCTTACTTCTGCTAATATGGGGTTTTGTTTGTTCTTCTTCCAGTTCCTTTAGGTGCAAGGTTAGATTATTTATTCGAAGCTATAAACTTCCCTCTTAGAACTGCTTTTGCTTCATCCCAAAGATTTTGAACCATTGTTTTCCATTTTCATTTGCCTCAAGGTATTTTTTGATTTCCTCTTCGATTTCTTTGTTGACCCATTGGTTGGTTAGTAGCGTGTGCATTGCGGCCAGCTACAATGCCCGTTGATAGTACTGTGGGTGCGCTGGTGGGCAGGGGTTGGCCCCCTGGCACAGCTGGCTGAGAGGCCTGGCTGTAGCTGCCATGGGTGTGCTAGTAGGTGGGATTAGCCCCTGACGCAGCTGGCTGAGAGGCTACTTGCAAATGCTGCAGATATGCTGGTGGGCAGGGCAGCCCTCCCAGGCCCCCGGAGCAGGAGTCACTTTGGGAGACGCCAATCCAGACCAAGGCTGCCTGCCAAGTATGGTGGGGCAGGAGGTGTTTTGTAGGACACCCCCCAGGACAGGTATCTTGGGTGAGGTGGGTCTACAGAGGACACAAGGGCAGGGCAAGCAGTGCTAACAAGGTAGATGGAGAATGTCAGGACTGGCTCCTACTGGTGTCCAGGCAGTTTGGCTGAAGGAGGGAAAGAAAAATGGTACCTACCAAGCACTTCCATTCTTGGAGAAAGCTCCTACAGACCCTTGCCCCTCTGGCACATAGCCTTAAATTAGTCAGTTATTCTTTCACATATAACCCAGGTGCTTTTCGAATTGCCGCATCTGTGCTGGGTCTAGGACTAAGTGACACAGTGCACTGGCCCTTTCAGAGCAGAGTCTTGGTTTCCTATAGCCCTCCAACTGTCCCAGCGTTAAGCCGTATTGATTTTCAAAACCAGACATTAGAGAAGCTCATCTGCCCGGAGCAGGTCCCCAGGGATGGGTATGCCTGATGTGGAGTTTGACCTCCTCACTCCCCAGGGAGGCCCTTCATGCCTATAGTATCTCTCCCTCTTAGGAGTCGCTGCATTGGGGTTTTGGCTCCTGGTTGCATCCCTGTCCTTCTTAACCTTCTTGATGTGACCTTGCTTTGTATCTTTAGTTCTGCTAGTCTTCAACTCATTTTCAGAGTGAGTTGCACTACATCTAGTTGTAGCATCGGTATGTCTGTGGGACGAGGTGGGCTCAGGGTCCTCCCACTCCCCCCTGTCTTCTGAAAACAATCTCTTTGGTTTTGTTAATGGTATCTCTTCCTTTGTTGAACTTCTCAACGTATTCATGCATTTTTTAACTCTATTTAATGGTCTGTCTGTGTGTTCTTGTAGTTTGCTGAACCTCTTTATGAGATTATTCTGAATACTTTGCCAGGTGGTACATAGATCTCCATTTTTTTTCATGTCAGTACTTGGAGCTTTAGTAGTTTACTTTGGTGGTGTCGTGTTGACCTAATTCTTTGGGGTCCTTATAGCCTTGCATTAGTATGTGCACATTTATGTAAGTTGTCTCCTCTTCCAGACTTTATAGGTCCGTGTTGGCAGGGAAAGCTCTTCATCAGTCAACTCAGCTTGGGGCACTGGAGAGGTCAGTTAATTTTTAGAGCTCATGGGCAGGCAGGACTTGCTATCAGGGTCTTGATTTGGGTGAGGCCACTGCCTATGCTCTGAGCTCATGGAGTTGAACACCGTAGTTGAGTGGGCCTGCTGGCTGGGCTCTTTGTTCAAGCAAGGCCACGATGTGGACTCCCTGATTGAAAGTGGCTGCTGGTTGTGCTCCACAGTCAGGTGAGACCACTGGCAGGGCTCTGCAATCACCTGTGGTTAAGAGGGGCAGCAAACTGTGTTTCCTGGCAGGGTGGTACCATCAGATGGATTCTGCAGTTGGGCAGGGTTGTAGGCTGGGGCTCCACAATTGCTTCAGGTCTGGCGGGGCCTCAGGCTGTATTCCCCAACTGGATGGTGCTGCTTGCTGGACTTCACATTCAGGTGGGATGTGAGCAGGCCTTCCTGGTTGGACAGGGCCCAGTCTGTGCTCTGTGATCTGGCAGGAACCATAGGCTGTGTCCCAAAGTTTGTTAGAGCCACAGGTTGGGCTTTGCACTTGTGTAGGTTGCTGGCTACTGGCTGTGCTGCTCTTTTGGTTAGGCTTCTGGCCAGGCACTGATTGGGCAGGGCCTCCAGCTGTATTTCACAGTTGAATGGCGCTGGTGCTTCATAGTTGAGGAGGGTCACTGTCCAAGCTCCCTGGTCAGATGGGGCAGTAGACTATGCTCTGTGATTGGGGGGGGGGGCATACTGGGTGGGCAAGGCCACAGGCTGTGTTCCACAATTGGGTAAGCTGTAGGCTGGGCTCCAAGGCTGCCCAGGGTCACTGTCCGTGCTCTCTGATTATGCAGAGCCAAAGGCTCTGCTCAACACTTAGACAAAGCTTTTGGCTTGGCTCCTTGCCTTAAGTGGGAATGTATGATGGGTTCTGCAGCTGCCTGGGTTCCTTGACCAGCCCCCCCCCCACCAGTTGGATAGGACTGGAGGCTATGCTCAACCGTTGGGTGGGTCTATGAACTTGTTTCCTCACCCAAGTGTGACTATGGGATAAACTCCATGGCAGGTAGGGCTCATTGACTAAGGACTCAAATCAAATGGAATTTCCAACCAAGCTCCCTGGCCAAATGGGTCCACTGGCTTGACTCTGCCCATCTGACTAGGATGGGTGTCTCACTGGCTGAGATCTCTGCATGGGCACTGCTGCAAGCAGAATGTTGTCCACTGACATCTGAGCCTTGGTAGCTGTAAACTCCATTCCTTTCATCTCTATCTGATCCTTAGTGGTCAAGCCCTGAAGATTCCCCCAGTGACTCCCATGAAGTGGGCCTCCTGAGAAGTGTCCTGCGATGCCTGGGAAGCTGGATGTCCATCTTGAGCTCTCTTTTCCCACTAGAGAAATTGCAGGTCCATGGGGGCCCTCTTGGTGCTGGACTGTGCCAACCTAGGGGAAGGGCAATGTAGTTAAAGAGAAACTGCTCCTCCTACCTTTCTAATACAGTCCTCCTTGATGTCTGTGATCCAGGTGAATGCTTCAGCCACACCCCTGGATTCTGGGGTTTTCACAATGGTATCTTGTCTTTGGAGAGGTGTTAGTCTTCTTGTGAATGTCTTTAGAACATTTTAAATTTGAGTGTAATCACATACTAAACGTTTGCTCTTAGTTCCTCACCCTATACATTCATCCACTGAATACTAATGCAATGTCAGGAAGTTGAAGGTCTGCCTGGTGTTTGGTGTGTGGTGGTTTCCATATTTATTGTCTTTCTTTCTGCTGTAATTGATGTCACCATCAAGTACCTGTTGATACTTCTTAGAGCAAGCTAGAGAGGGGCCCCTCCCAGCATTCGTCTTCATAGAGTGCCAGCCCGGCCACAGGGGTCAATCTTCCAGCATCCATGAGTCATTGCCATCAGCAGCCCGCTACCTCCTGAGGAGCTATGCAAATCTCTGTCCACAGAATCCATTCCCTATCAACTCAGCCTGGCTCAGTGAATCCCTCCTCTGGCCACTCTCTTCTCTCTTCCAAGCATCAGCCTCTCTCCCCTCATCAACTCTCTTCTGCGCAACTTGATTCCATCTCTTGTTGAGCCTACCTTCCCCAACAAAGGCTATATGGCTGAACTTGAGATGATGCAAAAGGAAAGAGCAGGGCCCTCGATCAATCATTCTCAAAACACTCTGTGCATGAGAATCACTTGAAGTACCTTTTAACAAGTACATCTTATTCAGTCAGTTTTGAGGGGCTCTCAGAAATTTGCAAGAAGTGAAAACAGGTGGCTCCAGGACCACACTTGGAGAAACATGGGCCTAGATGCTACAATACAAATGCTTGGATAACCCTCCAAGAGGGACAGGAATGCAAAAATGCCTCTCAGCCTTCAGTCTGGAAAATAAAAGAGTTGATTTCTCAAATCACTTTATCTTGCTTCATATGTTTTGTAATTTTTTCCCTAAGATATAAAGACTCTGAAAGTCAGGATGAAAAACTATCCCTCTAAACTGAGATCAAGTCATTTAATGCTCTAGAAGCAAGAAAAGGTAAGAACATGATATATATTGGAATATTTTACATGTCTATATAAATTACATATATGTATTTTCAGATTTTACTATTCCCACTGTTTTCATTGCCAGCTTATTTTGTAAGCCTGTATTTATATAAATATATATACACACATGTTATACACACACACACACACACACACACACACACGTCTACGTATGCCTTATTAAAAAACCCGAAGTAATTTTACTTTTCTCATAAGGAAATTTTTTATTACTTGTATGCTTTTACCTCATAGTATATATCCAGTCTTATAATAAACATTCCTGTCTAAGAAAAGGAATATATGAAAAGTATAATGCCTAGTAATGAACCAAATTTCAAGTGAATATGTATCTTTCAAAGGGGATATTTCTATTCTCTTATTTCTCCCTCCCAATAATTACTCCAAGACATCCATTAACTGCTCGTAGGGAAAAAATTACCTTTTTGAAATATGGAAGGTTGAAAGCTGGAAAATGTAAAATAATATGATAAAAAATGTAAATAGTTGCCTCTTAAGGAGTGAGATGCATCCAATCCTTCATTGTTTTCCTATCACCACCATATAGAAGATACAGAGGCTCATAGGGAGGAAATGCCCACGATTCTGGCTAGATAATTTCTCCCTTTGGACACCTAGCCCAAGAATTTTTGTGTTATTAGGCCATTTAAAGAAATGGGGACAAAATCATTGTGCATTAAAGGTAAAATACAACGATCATCTTACTCCTTTGTGGCATGTTATGTTCTTCTTATTATTTACAAGATAAGAATTCAATGTATACTTGCCTTAATAGCTACCACATTGAAGGTGCCTCCCCAAACTGGGGGAGAGAGTACCTTGAGTCTTTTAATTTCAGCGAGAGGAAATTTTTAGAAGACCAAGAGGTAAAGAGTGGCCAGAAGTCTTTATTCTCCCGTGGGTCCCTACCATGTGCAGTACAAGTAGTACCCAGAACAATAAAACCCACACAGATCTGCCCTCTGTTGAGAGGAGGATCTTGTCAACTATTTGAGGAGTCTCAGAATCCATAGCAGGATGGCTCTTTGAATAGCAGGGTCAGGCAACACAGGGACTGTTTCGAAGGCAACCAAGGTTTTGTGCAGTAAGCCAAGGTGACTGTTGTACAGAGCAGAGGTATATTCTTATTCCCCCCTAGAAGAAAGTATGATCCTTTGTGATAGTCCAGGTTTCAAATGTTCAGCTGTGTTTCAACTTATTTCAGGACACTGATGGACAAAGTTTTACCTTATTTTTCATAAAAAAAAATATAAAAAGAAAATAAGGATTGTCTCCAAATAAAGAGAACATTTAACAACAGATTGTAAGATGCTATGTGGTCCCCTTCCTTGTATTCTTTCCCTAAGAACAACACGCTATCGTCCCCACCCGTTTGTTCATTGGTTGCTCATAAGAAAAATGGATCTTAGGTCCCAAGTAGGGAGCCAAGTAGGAGATTTTCACAGGAGTGTCATATGACTACACTCAACCAAGAGAAGAGAGAGAAAGACCCTTTAAAACATAGAACTGAATAGGAAATTTGAAAAAGTATTTGTCGAAAGATACATGTCTGAAGATGTTGGGTGAAGTCTATTTTGTTACTAAAAACTTATTTTTATTCCTTATAGTTTTAGTCATACTCTAGCTCCATTTCTGAATTCTTTTTCTTAACAATGGCTCCTAAAGGTGTAGCTTTCAGGATTTCTGTCTTTCTTCAGCCTTGCTTTTATGAAGTGGTTAATGACTTGTTAGCCAAGACTTACATGCATCAAGGAAAGCAATTAATAATTTTGCAAAATGAGTTCATTCTTTTTGCAGTGTGAATCCTCACAAGTTACATAATTGTTTAGCAAATCTACATTTTCTTAATCTACAGTAATATGACTAAACAGAAATGTAATTTATACTTAAGTCATTTCAGATACCATTACTTAAAATTATAGTTCAACTATTCTATTCAGATTAGTTAACTATGTTCAAGAACTCTAGAGAGTTATTGATGCTTGGCCTCTAATATGTGGAAGGCAATTCCTATGATCAGCTCATTTTGGATCCATTTAATTTCTCTTGGGATCTTACATATAAAACATAAGCTGCTTTTGTATCTTCCTAACTTTATCCTATTATTAAAAAACAATTAAATCATCCCTCCTATGTGGAATCCATTAGTGTTCTCAATGTTTGTGAGTGAGCAAGCGAGTGAATGAGTGTGTGTGTCTTTAAGCAAAGGCTAGAGAGAAGCAGAAAACACCTGCATTAGAAAAACTTCAAAAATGGGACATTCGCTTTTGAACTGAGGGCAAAAAGTGATGTTTGGAAAGTAGACAATAAGATTTTAAGCAAGTTTTGTCTTATTTGATTTTGTTTTTAAAGTTTTAAACTTTTCAAGACAACACAAGCAGTAATTCCGTTCACATCAGCTGTAGCAACATTTTTCCAGATTTGTCTTCTAAGGCAAGGGAAACAAAAGCAAAAACAAACTATTGGGACTACATCAAAGTAAAAAGCTTTTGCACAGTGAAGGAAATCATCAACAAAGCAAAAAGGCAATCTACTGAATGGGAGAAGATATTCGCAAGTAATATATTCAATAAGGGATTAACATCCAAACATCCAAAATGTATAAAGAATTTATACAACACCCCCCCAAAAAAATCTGATATAAAAATGGGCAGAGGACCTGAATAGATATTTTTCCAAAGGTGACATACAGGTAGCCAACAGTCACATGCAAAAAAATGTTCACAATCACCATTCATCAGGGAAAGGCAAATCAAAACTACAATGAGAGGGGCACCTGGGTGGCTCATTTGGTTAAGTGACTGATCCCAGGGGGATCAAGCCCCACTTCGGGCTCCCTGCTCAGCAGAGAGCCTGCTTCTCCCTCTCCCTCTGCCACTCCCCCGTTTGTGCTCTCCTGCTCTCTCTCTCTCTCTGTCAAATAAATAAATAAATAAAATCTTAAAAAAAAAAACCCACAATGAGATGTTATCTTACAGATATTATCCGCCAAAGTGGCCAAATTCAGATGTTATCTTACAGATGTTATCTGTCAGAGTGGCCAAATTCAAAAGGACAGGAAATAACAAGTATTGGTGAGAATGTGGAGAAAAAAAACCCTTGTGCACTGTTGATGGGAATGTAAACTGGTACAGCCACTGTGGAAAATAGTATGGAGGTTCTCAAAATATTAAAAACAGAAATACTGCATAATCCAATAATTTCATTACGGGACATTTACCCAAAGAAAATGAAAACACTAATTCAAAAAATTATAACCACCCCTATGTTTATTGCAATATTATTTACAACAGCCAAGATACATACACACATACACACATACATAATGGAACATTTGCAGCCATAAAAGGATGAGATCTTGCCACTTGTGACACCATGGATGGACCCAGAGGGTATTAACGGTAAGTGAAATAAGTCAGACTAAGAAAGACAAATGCTACCTGATTTCACTCGTATGTGGAATCCAAAACAAAAGAAATGAATGACCAAACAAACAAAAAGCAGAATCAGAGAACATGCTCAAGGTCATGAGAGGGAAAGGGAGTGAGGAGATAGACAAAATGGGTGAGGGGGAGTGAGAGATACGGCTTCCATTATGGAATGAATAAATCACAGGAATAAAAGGTATGACATTGGGAACATAGTCAATGGTGGTTAATAGTGCTATCCAGTGACAGATGGCAGCTACACTCCCGGTGAGCACAGCGTTATGCATGCAGAAGGTAGACACTATGTTGACTATGTCATATATCAGAACTAATGTAACATTGTTAATTATACTCAAATTAAAAAAAAAAAAACTTTTTTAAGAGACTTCAACTTTTCGGGTCGCTTGGGTGGCTCAGTCGTTAAGCATCTGCCTTCAGCTCGGGGTGTGATCCCGGCGTTCTGGGATCGAGCCCCACATCGGGCTCCTCCGCTGGGAGCCTGCTTCTCCCTCTCCCACTCCCCCTGCTTGTGTTCCCTCTCTCGCTGGCTGTCTCTCTGTCAAATAAATAAATAAAATCTTAAAAAAAAAAGACTTCAACTTTTCTACTGTTAAATATAATTTTTAAGAGCTTGCTCAAGAAAGTTTGAGAATGTGAGAAAACCAGTCAATAGCATGCATATATTATATAATATTATTTCAAAGTGTACAAAAGTATTTTCATTTTGTTAGTCTTAAGATCAGATCAGAGTATATACTACTGTCTTTGAAAATCTAAGTGAAGAAAAATCTTAACATATCATACCAAAGAGCAATTTGTATTCACTCTATCATTGTTTTCTTTTTGTTTTTGTTTTTTTTTTTTTGGTTTTTTTGATTTGGTTTTATTGCAAGACCATAGTATTATAATGTCAAATTTTCATCTGTGAAAAAAATTCATGTCATTCATCAAAAGCATTTTATGTTGTAATAAAAAGATATGAGAATAATGGCAGAAAAAAT